>NC_090179.1:46327940-46545440 GCF_024679245.1 Pseudorasbora parva
GGAAGAAGACAAGAAGAGGCAGATGAAGGAGGAGAGGAGATGGATGGAGGATGAGGAACGGCGTGATGAAGAGGAGAAGAGAAGGCTGGAGGAAGACAAGGAGAGGCAGATGAAGGAGGAGAGGAAAAGACGAATGGAGGAGAAGAGACGAGAAGCTCAGGAGGATGAGGAACAGCGTAAGCGTGATGAAGAGGAGAGGAGAATACAGGAGGAAGACAAGGAGAGGCAGATGAAGGAGGAAAAGAGAAGGCTGGAGGAAGATATGGAGAGGCAGCTGGAGGAGAGAAGCAGACGAATGGAGGAGAAGAAACGAGAGGCTCAGGAGGATGAGGAACGGCGTGAGCGTGATGAAGGAGAGAGGAAAATACAGGAGGAAGACAAGGAGAGGCAGATGAAGGAGAGGAGCAGACGCATGGAGGAAAAGAGACGAGAAGCTCAGGAGGATGAAGAACAGCACAAGCGGGATGAAAAGGAGAGGAAAATACAGGAGGAAGAGATGGAGAGGCAGAGGAGACGGATGGATGAGATGCAGAGGAGACAGATGGAGGAGGAGAGGAGCAGACTGATGGAGGAGACACAGAGGAGACTGCAGCTGCTCAGAGAAGCTCTGATGAAGAACGAGGAAGACGAGGAGCGCCGGATGAAGGAGGAGAGCGCCGAGTATCTGAGGTCAGTGACTGCTGCATTGTGGGTCCATGTGCTGTTGAAGTGTGTATTGACACTGATGCTCACGATGACAACAAAACACAAGCAGTTTTGCACTAAAACTTGCTCGGATACGCTGAAATGACACTAATCACGCGTGTGTGTGTGTGTGTGTGTGTGTGTGTGTGTGTGTGTGTGTGTGTGTGTGTGTGTGTGTGTGTGTGTGTGTGTGTGTGTGTGTGTTTCAGGGTGTTGAAGGAGCAGATACTCAAAAACAGACGAGACGAGGAGGAACGATTGAACAATGACATGCACACACAACTACAACAGCTCAGGTACACACACACACACTCTATATCAACATCAACACACACACACACACACAGACACTATACATCGATCAGGCATAACATTATGAGCACTGACAGGTGAAGTGAGTAACACTAATGATCTCTTCATCACGGCTCCTGTTAGTGGGTGGGATATATTAGGCAGCAAGTGAACATTTTGTCCTCAGAGTTGATGTGTGTGAAGCAGGAGAAATGGGCAAGCGTAAGGATTTGAGCGAGTTTGGCCAGATTGTGACGGCTAGACGACTGGGTCAGAGCATCTCCAGAACTGCAGCTCTTGTGGGCTGTTCCCGGTCTGCAGTGGTCAGTATCTATCAAAAGTGCTCCAAGGAAGGACCAGTGGAGAACCGGCCACAGGGTCATGGGCGGCCAAGGCTCATTGATGACCGTGGGGAGCGAAGGCTGGCCCGTGGGGTCCGATCAAACAGACGAGCTACTGGAGCTCAAACTGCTCAGCCTTTGATGGAAACGGTATTCTGGTGGCTGTGGCTCTTCCAGCAGGATAATGCTCCTGACACAAAGCACAAATGCTTCAGGAATGGTTTGAGGAGCACAACAACCAGTTTGCGGCGTTGACTTGACCTCCAAATTCCGATCAATGGAGGTCCCACCTTGCAACTTACAGGACTTAAAGAATTTGCTGCTAACATCTTGGTCCCAGATACCACAGTACACCTTCCGGGTCAGTGGAGTCCATGACTTGACGGGTCAGTTAAAGGGGGCCTATCACAATATTAGTCATAATGTTATGCCTGATTGGTGTAACTACAATAACACACACACACACACACACACACACACATATCTGTCTCGCATGTGTGTGTACAGGGCTGAGAATGAGGCGAAGCTCCAGGACCTGCGCTCAGAGCTGGAGGCGGAGCGAGAGAGGGCGGAGACTCAGAGAAGGCGGGATCTCGAGCGCCTGAGGGAGGAGTCAGAGGAGGAGCTTCAGGCAGAGAGGAGGCGGCTACAAGAGATGAAGGAGGAGCAGCTGACCTCCATCAGAATGCAGGTGTGTGTGTGTGTGTGTGTGTGTGTGTGTGTGTGTGTGTGTGTGTGTGTGTGTGTGTGTGTGTGTGTGTGTGTGTGTGTGTGTGTGTGTGTGTGTGTGAGACCTGGTAATCCCTACGTTATGGGGACGAAATGTCCCCAGAAAGATGGTAATTTCCGAAATCCTTGTCCTTCTGGGGACATTTTTAGGTCCACCTGAGGAAAACAATTTATAAATCCCGTAAAGGAGTTATTTTGAGAAAGTAAAAATGCAGAATGTTTCCTGTGTTGGGTAGGTTTAGGGGCAATGTGTGTGTGTGTGTGTGTGTGTGTGTGTGTGATGGGTAGGTTTAGGGGCAGTGTAGGGGGATAGAATGTACAGTTTGTACAGTATGAAATCCATTCTGCCTATGGAAAGTCCCCATAAAACATGGAAACACGACGTGTGTGTGTGTGTGTGTGTGTGTGTGTGTGTGTGTGTGTGTGTGTGTGTGTGTTAAATGCTCTTGTGTTTTTTCAGGCTAAACTGAGTGACTCACAGAAGAATTTAAGGAGTCCACGACCAGAGCAACCTTTAGCAGAGTACCAGAGAGAGGTACCACACACACACACACACACACACACACACACACACACACACACACACACACACACACACACATACACAGTTCTCTCACACACACTCTGGTGACATATGCAGGATTCTCCAATGATTTTGTGTACTTAAACCCCGCCCCCTCATCTACACACATCTAACTTCTGAGAGCCACGCCCACATCTAATCACCTGCCCTAAATTTATAATCCGTTACATCCTGATATATACGCCATAACACAGAATCTGATTTCTGTTTCATCCTGAATTGAATTGTGCGCCAATAGCTTGTGTGTGTGTGTGTGTGTGTGTGTGTCAGCTCACAGATGTGCTGCAGGAAGTACGTGAGGAAGTTGAGAGAGATCACAGAAGGAAACTAGAACAGCTGAAAGAGGAACATCGACATGAACTACAGAACCTCAGAGAAACACACCTGGAGCAGGTACAACACACACACACACAAACACACACACACACACACACACACATGCACAACAGCTGTCTCATTATTGAAGTGTAGTTTTATCCACTCACCGGCTGTGTGTGTGTGTGTGTGTAGGAGAGCAGGGAGAGGGAGCGTCTGCTAAACTCTCTTCAGGAGGAGAGAGACGCTGTGACCTCTAAACACACAACACAACTACACAAACTACAGCACACACTGGACACACAACTGCAGGAGACGCGCAGGACACACTCACTGAAGGTCAGCACAACACACACACTCACACAAGTGCACACGTACACATACACTCACGCAACACTCACACTCACTCACACACATACACTCATATGCACTGCACACATACACGCACATACACTTACACAACACACACATACATATGTACACTCACTCACACACACACACACACGCACTCACACACACAGACAGACTCACTCACTCACACACACTCACTAACAGTCAATGACGAGCGATTCCTTCCAGCTGATGAACGATAAAAACCATCCACTTATTTTTATCTGTCGTGTGTGTGTGTGTGTGTGTGTGTGTGTGTGTGTAGGAGGCTGCGTTACAGGAGTGGATGGAGAAGCTGGAGATGCAAACCAAAGAACTTCAAGCTCAGGAGGCTGATCTTCAGTCACAGGTGCTCGTTTACTTCACATGAGATGTTCAGTGCAGTTTAACAGGAATACTCAGAGCTGTTGATCATCCTCAGGCGTCGGCACTGAAGAAGAGGAGACAGCAGCTGTGTGAGGAAGAGGAGGATGTTCAGAGAGGATTACAGGTGTGTGTGTGTGTGTGTGTGTGTGAGAGAGAGAGAGAGAGAGAGAGACTGTGCTGTCTGATACAGTCAGGTAGGTGTGTGTGTGTGTGTGTGTGTGTGTGTGTGTGTGTGTGTGTGTGAGAGAGAGAGAGAGACTGTGCTGTCTGATACAGTCAGGAGTGTGTATGAATGTGTGTGTGTGTGTGTGTGTGTGTGTGTGTGTGTGTGTGTGTGTGTGTGTGTGTGTGTGTGTGTGTGTGTGTGTGTGAGAAATTGTGCTGTCTGATAAAGTCATGTGTGTGTGTGTGTTAGAGAGAGAGAGAGAGACTGTGCCGTCTGATACAGTCAGGAGTGTGTATGAATGTGTGTGTGTGTGTGTGTGTGTGTGTGTGAGAGAGAGAGAGAGAGAGAGAGAGAAAGAGAGAGAGAGAGAGATTGTGCTGTCTGATGAAGTCGTGTGTGTGTGTGAGAGAGAGACTGGGTTGTCTGATACAGTCAGGTGTGTGTGTGTGTGAGAGAGAGACTGGGTTGTCTGATACAGTCAGGTGTGTGTGTGTGTGTGTGTATGTGTGTGTGTGTGTGTGTGTGTGTGTGTGAGAGACTGTGCTGTCTGTACAGTCAGGTGTGTGTGTGAGAGAGAGAGAGAGAGAGAGAGAGAGAGAGAGAGAGAGAGAGAGAGAGAGAGAGAGAGAGAGAGAGAGACTGTGCTGTCTCATAAAGTCATGAGTGAGTGTGTGTGTATGTGTGTGTGTGTGTGTGTGTGTGTGCAGTCTCTCCCTCGGCTGCTGAAGGAGCGAGATGATCTCCACGAGGAGCTGCAGCGGATGAGAGCGGATCTTCAGAGAGAGAGACAGGAGAGGGAGAGACAGAGAGAAGAGAGCGGCAGGATGATGGAGGAGAGACAGCAGCTGGAGACCAGACTCACACTCCTGCAGGACAGATGTGAGCAGCTCAGCTCCAGAGTCAGGTGACACACACATTTACACACACACACTCATATATACACACCCATACAAACACTCATATACAAAGCTCAAGCGTTGTTGTCCCTGCAGTCAAATCAATAAAATCGAACAAGCCAAAAGCCATCAGGTGACAGGATGCAGAATGACCTGGCCTGTGTGTGTGTGTGTGTGTGTGTGTGTGTGTGCAGTGAGCTGGAGCAGAGGGGCAGAGCGGAGAGGGAACACCAGCAGGACGCAGCAGAAGACCAGCAGAAGAAGAGCAAGAGGAAGACGGAGAATGGCCTGCGATTGGAGGATCTGGAGGCTCCAGTGGTGCTGTCAGGAGACGGCAGCGACGCCAGCGCAGACGAGTAAGAGCCTCGATTCACATCACAACCTCCAAACAAACATGACAGCTCAGTGGGTTGAGTGTGTGTGTGTGTGTACTCCTCTCTCTCTATTTCTCAGTGTTCGGCAGTATGTGTGGAACGAGAGCGTGTCTCTCCTCAGGGCGCGGAAGTTTCTGGAGCGGCAGAGCGTTCACGTGTCCGACAGACAGGCAGCACTGCGGGCAGCTCACAGCAGTCTGAAGGACCCCTCGCCCGGCGGCTCCACACAGCAGCTCTACCAAAACCTGCAGCAGGTGTGTGTGTGTGTTCAGAGTCAGACCTGTGTCTGCAGTCATTATTACATTCATAGAGCCCATAATGATGTGTGTGTGTGTGTGTGTGTGTGTGTGGGTAGGAGGTGAGGGATCTAGCTGAGCTGAGGGAGACGCTTCACAGGGGTCAAACGCTACTGAAAGAAAAAGAGATGAAACTCAACCAGCTTGAAACTTCACTGACTGAGGAGGTACAACACACACACACACGGATGCACTCACACACACACACACACACACACGCACACACATGCACACACACACTTTCTCTCAGACACTAGAGCTCGTGTTCGTTCAGTTTCACGAGTGTTTTACTGTAGTAATATTTTTTTGTCATAGTTTCTTCAAATAAAACCAAACTTGTATTTTGGCGGGTTGTGGTGAAGAGCCGTGAGAGTGTGTGTGTGTGTGTGTCTGCTGATAGTTTTCTCTGATAAGATGCTGAAGAGCAGCTCTGGAGATGAAGTTCATATAGTGAGACGCAGACATGCATCATGTGTGCTTGAGTTTGTAAAGTAGAGCAAACTGAGACAGACTTCAGACGTACACCGCAGTCGTTAATATTCACACACACTCGTCCATATCGCCATATGATTTATTCAGCCGACACATTCAGTGACATTATACAGTAAATTCCACGAGGCGAGGTGTTTGTGTGTGTCACAGGTGTCATGCGAGGACGCTGAGAGGTCAGCTGATCGGAAAGTGACGTTTGATGTGACGGAGTCGGAGATGAGCAGCATCTACAGCCCGGAGGGAACAGGTGATACACACACACACACACACACACACACACCTATAATATGTAAAACTCCATTCTACCATCTTATATATCTAAATTACGGCACATGCTTTCACTGTAAAATGTTGAACAGTTAGTCGATGCGTTCATGAGCTCAAGGTTAGATTATTGTAATGCTCTACTGGGTGGTCGCCCTGCTCGCTTAATAAACAAACTCCAGCTGGTCCAAAACGCAGCAGCTAGAGTTCTTACTAGAACCAGGAAGTATGGTCATATTAGCCCAGTTCTGTCAACTTATTTCTAGAGTTGCTCTGCAGATAAATTTAGTTTTTGTCTAATAGAAGTAAGAAGTGGTTTTGAACTGAAACGAGTCGTCAGTATTTCAGTCTCACTTCTGTCTGAACCTGAACATAATGCCCTCCTGTGATTGGCTGAACAGTGTCTCTTTGCCCCGCCCTCAAAAACTGTAGTTGTGTCTGAGACTGGAAGAGTTTGGTTCGTGTTGTTTATGTGGAGAAGGTGTTAGTGATATTATGAGAAAATTATGTTTTTTTAGATTAGATGCATGTAAATTTAAAGGAAAACCTGTAGGAGACGCCAAACAAAATTAGGAACCTTTAAAATGGGGTCATGGGGCACTTTAATGTTCATGTTTCATGAGTGTGTGTTCGTCTGTCAGTTCCAGTGAAGGTGCAGCAGTTGGCCGACTCTCTGCAGCTGATCTCAGGTCAGCTGAACTCTGTGTTAGGAGCTTTGGGTTCACTCTCCCACAAACAGGCTCCGCCCACTCTGACCACAGCACTACCACCCCGTCCCTCGTGGGCGTGGCCTGTAAACCCCTCCCCCTCACTGTCCAATGGACTCGCACACAGACCCACAGACTCACTGCAGAACCGCTGGCTGGGATTGGGCACAGGTGAGACTCTCTCTCACACACACACACACACACACACACACAATTGTATACAGTGGGTCAAAAAAGTGTTTAGTCAGCCACCAATTGTGCAAGTTCTCCCACTTAACAAGATGAGAGAGGCCTGTAATTTTCACCATAGATACACTTCAACTATGAGAGACAGAATGAGAAAAAAAATCCAGAAAATCACATTGTCTGATTTTTAAAGAATTTATTAGCAAATTATGGTGGAATATAAGTATTTGGTCAATGGCAAAAGTTAATCTCAATACTTTATTATATACCATTTGTTGGCAATGACAGAGGTCAAACGCTTTCTGTAAGTCTCCACAAGGTGTTTACACACAGTTGCTGGTAGTTTGGCCCATTCCTCCCTGTAGAGCTCTTCTAGAGCAGTGATGTTTTGGGGCTGTCGCTGGGCAACACAGTTTTTCAACTCCCTCCAAATATTTTCTATGGGGTTGAGATCTGGAGACTTCAGGGTTTTGAAATGCTTCTTGCAAAGCCACTCCTTCGTTGCCCGGGCGGTGTGTTTGGGATCATTGTAATGCTGAAAGACCCAGCCACATTTCATCTTCAATGCCCTTGCTGAGTTTTTACTCAGAATTTCACGATACAAGGCCTGATTCATTCTTTACTTTACACGGATCAGTTGTCCTGGTCCCTTTGCTGAAAAACAGCCCCATGCTTCACAGTAGTAGTAGTTGTCCAAACATGAAAAGTTGAGTTTTTACCAAAAAGTTATATTTTGGTTTTATCTGAACATATGACATTCTCCCAATCCTCTTCTGGATCATCCAAATGCTCTCTAGCAAACTTCAGACGGGCCCACACATGTACTGGCTTAAACAGGGGGGCACGTCTGGCACTGCAGGATTTGAGTCCCTGGCGGAGTAGTGTGTTACTGATGGTAGCCTTTGTTTCTTTGGTCCCAGATCTCAGCAGGTTATTTACTAGGTCCCCCATGTGGTTCTGGGATTTTTGCTCACCGTTCTTGTGATCATTTTGACCCCACGGGGTGAGATCTTGTGTGGAGCCCCAGATCGAGGGAGATTATCAGTGGTCTTCTATGTATTCCATTTTCTAATAATTGCTCCCACAGTTGATTTCTTCACACAAAGCTGCTTACCTATTGCAGATTCAGTCTTCCCAGCCTGGTGCAGGTCTTCAGTTTTGTTTCTGCTGTCCTTTGACAGCTCTTTGGTCTGGGCCATAGTTGAGTTTGGAGTCTGACAGTTTGAGGTTGTGGACAGCTGTCTTTTATACTGATAACGAGTTCAAACAGGTGCCATTAATACAGGTAACAAGAGGAGGACAGAGGAGCCTCTTAAAGAAGAAGTTACAGGTCTGTGAGAGGCAGAAATCGTCCTTTTTTTGTAGGTGCCCAAATACTTATTTACAAATCAGTTCTTTAAAAATCAGACAATTTGATTTTTCTCGATTTTCTCTCATAGTTAAGGTGAACCTATGATAATTTCAGGCCTCTCTCATCTTTTTAAGTGGGAGAAATCGCACAATTGTCGGCTGACTAAACTTTTTTGCCCCACTGTACACACACACTCGTCATCACCTGCTCGTCGTCTGAACATCATCTCTGCTTCCACAGAATCCAGCAGAGCTCACATGACCTACTCAGGATACACCCCATCAAGGTGAGCGCACACAAACACACACACACCAGTCTTCCACAGTCATATATCGGTTGTAAATGGCTATACAAATCTTGTGTTTGTGTGTGCAGTCTTTCGAGTCTGCGTCCATCAGCAGAGGTCGAGGGTCAGCGGCTGCAGGGTCTGATTGAAGGAAACAAACGCTGGCTGGAGGCTCAACGGAAAAACCGCAACATGTATCCTTACAGGAGAGCGTTTATTTCTAAAGAACTCCTTCAGGGCTTTGGGGAGGTAAAATCGGGGGTCCTCGAGAATCATCTCCAACTCTCTCCCCTGAACATAAACATGCTGCAGTAAACATATATTTCTCACGCAGTGAATGAGCTGCTCTCTCTGTCTCGTGGTGTTTTCCTGAGCGTCACACACAGTCCTCTGTTCCCAAACTTCCGGACCGGGTCTAGCAGCGGAGGGTTAGTTCAGCTCAGCCTCGACGACAACAACCAGATTAAAGTCCATCATTACTGAAGCAGCGGCAATACACACACCTGCAGGAGATTCTAGAGCGGCTCGTGTGTTTCTCAGGAAAATCACCCGACTGTGGATTTTATAGTTTGTATAGCTGTGTGCAGATCTCATTTATACAATATTTTTGTAAACAATTAAATGAATTTAATACTGCAGGTGTGAGTTTTGTGATTTGGATGGTAGATGCCAGACTATATGGGTTGTTAATTGCTTCTCAGTCTGTAAGCAACTAAACACAACGCCTTTACGCTTGTGTGGGTGCGTCTGCCTATAATTCCTCTAGGTTCACTGATGTATTTAATGCACAGATGCAGCTTTCTAATGATCCTCAGCTGTTTCGGTTTCATTAATGTGCTGGATATCCAGTGTATAAAACTAATGCACACTGGTTACAAGTGTCTGCCAAATGCTTACATGTTAAAGGGTTAGTTCACCCAAAAATGAAAATGTATGTCTTTAATGACTCAACCTAATGTCGTTCCACACCCGTCAGACCTCCGTTCATCTTCAGAACACAGATGAAGATATTTTATATTTAGTCCGAGAGCTTTCTGTCCCGCCATTGAAAATGTATGTACGTATACTGTACATGTCCAGAAAGGTAAGTCGCGAACGCAGATTGAAAACGCGGAAGAGAAGACAATGCTGAATAAAGTCGTAGTTTTTGTTATTTTTGGACCAAAATGTATTTTGGATGCTTCAAGAGACTCTAACTAACCCACTGATGTCAGATATGGACTACTTTGAGGATGTTTTATTACCTTTCTGGACATGGACACTACACCGTACATACATTTTCAATGGAGGAACAGAAAGCTATCAGGCTAAATATAAAATATCTTAATCTGTTCCGAAGATAAACGAAGGTCTTATGGGTGTGGAACAACATTAGAGTGAGTCATTAATGACATAAATTTCATTTTTGGGTGCATTAAAAATATACCGCAGAAGGTTTGCAGAGATCCCCAGGGGTCCTCAAGAAGGTTTTAAGGGGTCCCCAGAAAATTTCACCTAATAAAATGACAAAGCAAAAATGGATAGTCTACCGAACATTCTGGTTTACTTCTAAATGTTTCTCTCCTTTCTTGCCGTAAACATACTTTCCAGAATTGTTTGCTCTGTATCTTTTTAGTGTGTTTTCCTCAATATAGTCCCCTTTATCTTGCTCACTGGGGTGTATAAGGCAGTATTCTTAACGCAGTACATTTTCCTTTTACTAGTTCCCCCCATAGACTGTAAAAAAATATGGACGTAGTGTCCGTGACGTCACCCATAGGATTCTGATAAGCCGTTCTGAAGCTTAAAGTAGGGGCGAGCTGGGCGTTGCCATCTTGTGAGCGAGTCAACGCGTGTCACTCCCGGATAACAGAAAATGGGCAAAAAGGCGGGATGTGCGCGGAGCTGAGGTGACGCAATAACTATAGACGGCGGATAAATGGCTATCCACCTGTAACCACGCCCTTAATTATGCAGAACCTTAAGGCTTTATATAACGGAAACGAATGAGTTATAAAAAAATTCACCCCCCTCAGAGTTGTCATGAAGATCAAAATTAGCATTATAAGCCAAAACCACAATTTGTACCAGGCTGTAAACATGTTTTTTTCTGCTTTAAAGTTGAGAATTTTAATATGGGGCTCAATGAGATTCTGCTCCCTTCTGGAGCCTGCCTCTAGTGGCCAGTTAAGGAATTACAGTTTACATTACTTCCGTATTGGCTTCAAGAGAGATCGCGGGAGGTTGCCGCTTGGTTCCCCCACCCCTTCATATCATCGCCTTACACTCCACTCCAGTAGGTGGCAAAATATACTCAAGCTGGTTCGCCAACCGCCGTAAAACATCAAAAGGTCCGTGGACTGGTGGTGCTCTCGTGAACGCGCGTGTCCGTTACTCTGTAAAGTAAGTTGGAGCTGCCGATAAGCTGGAAAAATGCGACTACGACACGGAAAAACTAGTTCTTGATATCAGTATTTTCATTAGATAAATGTCACCAATAGGCTACCATTCAAATTCTTGATATCAAAATAATTTTAGATCTGCTTTCTTACAATCGCATTCATATCAGAAATTAACTTCACGTTCAATTGTTGTTATCAATTATTCATATCCTGTGAATGAATAAAAGTAAAAACGGTTTGCCTTATTTTGAGTTTGGTGATGTCTGTGATTCTCAAGAGGTTTAACTGCAGATAAACATGACCCTTACGAAAATATGGTTTTAGTATAGTAAAAGTGTAGTAACCAACCATGGAATAATTGATTAACATTTATATAACCACAGTTTTACCAAGTGGTTAAACTATGGTTATAGAGTATAGCGAAACCATTTTTTGTTTTTATTTATTAAAACCATTGTTCACTTTCGTAAGGGGATTGACTAAAGTTAGTTTGAGTTCACACAGTCACGTGATCCTTTTCTCACACACTCCAGGGCACGTATTTATCAAGCTTCTTAAAGTGCCATTTTATGGTATTAAGTGCTGAGAATTCATGAAATGTACTCCTACTTTAAAACTTAATTATAAAATCAAGTTATCACATTTCTTAAAGCTAAGAATCACTCTATACTCCCCCAGTTATTTGACAGCTCGAGAAGTCTCTCAAGTGAGTTGCCAGTAGGGGCTTGGCACTGAGGAGACATGAGGAGACGTGCGCACTTTTTTTTTTTTTTTTTTAGAAGAGGAATGTTTTTGAAATGTTTGACAATGAGCAGTTAATCAAACGGTATCGTTTGGAAAGAGCATCATCTTTTTCAGCGCTGGTTAATGTTGGACTGAACTTGCCTTTTATAACTCTGCTCTTTGACTGATTCAGAAAGCAGCGATCGCTTCTTTCCGCCAGTTTGGTTTTCTTTTGGAATCCATGGTGGCTGATTATATCACGAAATCTAGGCTGCAGGTCAGTTATCAGCACACCAGTTTAAAATGTTTAATTAGACATGGTGGAAAACGTGATTATCTTTCATTTCAAATGTGTATTGTCTTGAAAATTCTTTATTGTCAAGCGTGTGTTGAATGTAAACTCCTCTTACGAATTTCACCATTCAATGTGAATTTATCTGAGAATATTCTTAAGTAAGGACATCTATTCAGTGATTGGTTCATGCACCATCCAAAATCCTGTTTGTGGCACAACAAAGTATCGTAAATAATCTCTAAAACTGACACTTAAGATTTAGTTCTACACTTTTCTTAAAGTATGATTGAGATGCTTGATAACTAACTTTTAAAGCAGCTTTGAGCCAATAACATACTCTTCAGTCAATTCGTAGCAGCTTTCTTGCAAGTAATTCTGAGATGCTTGTTTAATACGGGCCCAGATAAATTATGAAGGTTGTTTAATGTAATAGTTTAATTTAGTGTCTGATGTTCATTCAGAGTCAGTGGAGGAGATCAAACTCATCAGATTCTCCTGCAGCTTCATCATGGCTGATCCACAAGGATCCACAGGTGGAGATTTCTCTCCAGGATGCAGGTACTTTCAACACACACTGATAAATATTGTGTTACATCACAGCACTCACTCACTGTTTACTAGGGCTGCAGCTGTTGATTATATTAGAAGTACTTTTTTCTTGATTAAAGAGCAATAATAAATATATACAAGAGAAAATAAGACAGGTATCTTAAAATTAACAACTATCTGGTTGAAAAATGTTACGTTTAAATGCGTACATTAATATCTGTGAAAACAAACAGTTTAGTGCATTTAATTGCCATATTTTATTCAAAATACAAATATATAAATAAAAAATTAATAAATACAAATCTATTTTAAATTACTTAGAAAAGGTAAACTTAGTACAACCTAAAACTAAACCTACAATCTATAAATAAAAACATTAGGGCTGTCCTCGACTAAGGATTTAGACAATCGAATCAGAATTGTCGAATCTCTCTATGGTCGACTGATAGTCGAATCATCTGTGTGTGTGAAGGGGTTGGGAGGGGCACGACACTGTCAGCAGAAGGGTAAAACTATTTTTATTTTCCTTTACACACAGCAACAACTTTTAATAAAGCGACCAAAACTTACTGCCAACTGACAATGGCTTTCTTATTGAGGTTTAAATAGCTGTTACATCCCTATGTAGTCTAGGGTTAAAAGGACTTATAACAGAATAGCTGTTGGTGTGATGTGTGAAGGCAGCAAGGTTCAGTTCCCAACCCCAGAGCTTCTTAACAAGAGATAGACCTCAAAACAACTTGTGTGGAAAAAGAACAAGGACTTTTATTTCCAAATGGGAGGATTAAAGCTTCAAGAGGGGGAAAGGCCAAAACAACAAACATAAAACCCCTAACTAATCAGGAGAAAACTAACTAAACTCAAAAAGTAAAGTAAACTAAATACAACAGAAGTACGCTGACTCCCTAACTAACTAAAACAGGAGAAAACAGAATATAAAGAAATTGGCACCCACCTCTCTACTAATCCTTTCCCCAAATAATTAACACTATAAAAGTGATAAACAAAAAGACAACAAGATCATTAAATACTAACAGAATGTGACTTACAAAACAAAGGAGTTGACTTGTAGTAGGTGCCAGTTACCACAATAACTTTAACACAATACAAACTCAAGCAACAATGGTTCTCCTTTAAAATAACAAAGAAAGAAACTAATAAAGCTGATAGGGTTTGAGAAGCGAATTCTCCCAGAACAGCCACACACAGCCACACACAGACTCTGGAAAGGACTGCTTAAATTCCCACAATCTCTCTCCTCATCCAATCACAGCGGATCAATTGCTTATTGGAGCCAGGTGGCAGCCATCATTTCCTGCTTGCGGAAACATGGAAAGAAAACATGATCCATATAAACGGTAATAGGGTTAGGGCTTCCACCCAGATGCACTTCAAAATGTTGGAGTGCCAGCAATAAAGCCAATGCGTCCTTTTCTACTGTGCTGTAATTCTGTTGACTCTTAGAAAATTTCTTAGAGAAAAAAGATACAGGATGTTCAATTCCCTCTTGATCGTCCTGCAGCAGAACTGCCCCGGCTCCGGTAGCGCTGGCGTCCACCTGCAACTTAAAAGGTGACGAAAAATTGGGTGCAGAGAGAACAGGAGCAGTACAAAGAAGGTCTTTAGCAGCATTGAAAGCATTTGTATACTCTGATGTCCACACAAACTTCCTAGATGTACTTAGGAGGTCAGTAAGGGGTGAAACAATGGCAGCAAAGTTTCTACAAAAGCCACGATAATAGCCAGCCATCCCTAAGAAGCGCCTCAACTCACGCTTGTTAGTTGGTATAGGAAATTCAACAATTGCAGAAACCTTGGCTTCTACTGGTCGCACTTGACCCTGTCCAACACATTTACCAAGGTATACAACTACAGCTTTAGCAAATTCACATGTCGCTAAGTTTAAGGTTAATGTAGCCTCTGCCAACCGTCCAAACACGTCATCCAACTTGATCAGATGATCTTCCCATGAGTTTGAGTACACCACAACATCATCCAAATAAACTTCAGTATTCTGTAACCCTGACAATACTCTGTTCATGAGTCTTTGAAAGGTAGAAGGTGCATTTCGCATGCCAAAAGCCATGCCAAAAGTTAGCTTCGTAACCCATCAGGGGTTATGAAGGCTGAGATTTCTGAAGCACGAGATGTTAAGGGTACTTGCCAGTACCTAGCTTCGTAACCCCTGAAATTATCAGGGGTTACGAAGGCTGAGATTTCTGAAGCACGAGATGTTAAGGGTACTTGCCAGTACCCTTTTAGCAAGTCTAATTTTGTGACATAACGTGCACTACCAACCCGGTCTACACAATCTTCCATTCTTGGAAGTGGGAAGGAATCTGGTTTGGTCACAGCATTGATTTTGCGGTAGTCCGTACAAAATCTAAACGTGGAGTCAGATTTAGGGACCAGTAAGCATGGGGAACTCCATGGACTTTGACTAGACACAGCTAAACCATGGGCAAGCAGATAATTAACCTCAGATTTCATAAAGGCACGTTTCTTTGGATTTACTCGATTGGGGTGTTGCTTAATTGGTTGAGTATCTCCTACATCAATCTC
This sequence comes from Pseudorasbora parva, assembly GCF_024679245.1. Taxonomy (NCBI): domain Eukaryota; kingdom Metazoa; phylum Chordata; class Actinopteri; order Cypriniformes; family Gobionidae; genus Pseudorasbora; species Pseudorasbora parva. The sequence continues at coordinate 46,343,168 of NC_090179.1, forward strand.
ATGACAGAGTACTGTAGTTTGAGATGGCACATCAGCATAAAGGGTAGGGTATTTACAAATCAAATGGCTTCAAATTCACTTGCAGACAAATGAGAGAGGCAGGACTCCAAGTTAGCCAAAACCACAGAATTCGTCAAGCGGGCACAGGAAGTTTGAGCATCTTTTGCAACCAATCCATCCTCCTCAGAGTAATATGCTGAGGGCACAACTATGGTAGACACAGGTACAGGCTTAGGGGAATTCACTTTATTCTCAGTCCGTACAACATAACCCTTTAACCTGTTCACATGACATATCCTGCTTTTACGCTTTTACATAATTGGTCTCACTTAGCTTTCTTTATACTGTGTACGGTCCAAAGAATCTAGCTTGCAATGCAGACCCAGGTACAGAAATCAAAATGATCACAGAATCACACTCTATTTCTCACACTTCTACGATCATACTGCACTTTCATTTTGGTCTGGGAATTAGCAAGGTGAGCCTGAGCAATCTCACAGGCTTTATGGAGTCGTTCACGAAAGGAACTGACATAGTCCAGGATAGACTTAGGCGAAGAACTTTTTGACAACAACTGTTCACTGATCAACTTAAGGGGACCTCTTACGGTGTGTCCAAAAACCAGCTCTGCTGGACTGAATCCCAGCGATTCCTGTACACTCTCCCTTGCAGCAAACATAATCAAGGGTAAACCTTCAACCCACTCCTTACCAGTCTCAAGGCAAAACTTTCGGAGCATCGACTTGAGGGTCTGATGGAATCGCTCCAATGCACCTTGGGATTCCGGATGGTAAGCACTGGCCAATTGGTGTTTAATACCCAACTCTTTTAACATCTGTGAAAAGACTTTAGATGTAAAATTAGTGCCTCGATCTGACTGAATCACCTTTGGCAAGCCAAAGGTGGAACAGAACTTAATGAGTTCCTGAACAACTGTCCGGGCCTTAAGAGTGCGAAGCGGCACTGCCTCAGGGTAACGAGTCGCAGCACACATGATAGTCAAAACATACTGGTATCCTGACTTTGATTTTGGCAAGGGCCCCACACAATCAATGATTAACCGTCCAAAGGGTTCCCCAAAAACAGGTATCGGATTAAGTGGAGCTGGCGGAACAATTTGATTTGGGTTACCTGCCAATTGACAAGTAGGACAGGAACGCACAAACTTGGACACGGATGACTTTAAACCAGGCCAGAAAAAATATTTTGATAGACGATGGAAGGGTTTTGTCACCCCTAAGTGTCCTGATAAAGCGTTCTCATGAGCTAGTTGTAAAACTTGTGAACGATAATCAGAAGGTAGTACAATCTGATGAACCTCTTGCCAATTCAAGTCAGAATGCTGTGGCTTCCACTTGCACATTAACACTCCATCCTCCCAAAAATAAGCTACTCTAGCTTCTGGCACTTGACTAACACTCACCACAGCATCAATGCAAGGAGCCAGGTAAGGATCAGAGGCCTGAGCAGCAGTCAAGTCTTCTTTACAGACTTTCAAATAACGCATCTGACTCAGCAGGTTCTGGAACAAATTCAGGCACAACACTCAACTCACATTTTTCAGAGTTAGGCTCAGAGAAAAGAACAGTGTCTGATAAGTCAATGGTGTTTTCAAATTTCTTTAACTCTGCACGTGTCACAACACAGGCGGGAAAAGCAGCAGAAAACTGGGCAGAAAGATCAGAAGAGTCAACACTAGGATTGTGTACTACAATAGGTCTAGGAAAAACCTTACCACCTGCAAGTTCATTTCCCAGAATAAGACTGACGCCATCTACAGGTAGCCGTGAACACACCCCCAGCGTTACTGGCCCTGTGACAAGATCAGACTCCAAGTATACCCTATGGAGGGGAACATTAACACATCCCATTTCACAACCACGAATTACTACATCACTACCAGTATATGACTCGGCTGAAAAGGGTAGCATCTCCTCCAAAATCAGTGACTGTACCGCTCCTGTGTCCCTCAGAATCCTCACTTGCTGCTGTTTCTCTGAATCAGGCAAGAGAGACACTGAACCAAAAGAGAGAAAAGGTTGATAAGCAACAGCCTCCAAATCATTTAACTCTGTAACTGGTTGTACCAAAGCTACATTCTTGGGCTTGGAAGAGGCACCTTTCTGCTTCCAAGCCTTACACTCTGAAATTAAGTGACTTGGATCAAGACAATAAAAACATACCCGCTTGTCCCCTGCACGTTTAGGACTAGATTTACATTTACCCCCAGCAAACATCTCAGATTTGGCAAAATGTGCAGAAGCCTGAGGTGGTTCCAAGCTTTCCTTAACGGAAGACTGACATTTAGCCTGGCGTGTAGAAGAAAATACATTACGATGTGTCAAAACAAACTCATCCGCCATCACAGCGGCACCAGGCAAGTCTGGCACCTTTTGTTCATTCAATTGAACAACAACATTGTCTGGAAGACAAGATTTAAAATCCTCCAACAAGACTAACTCTTGGAGCTGTTCAAAAGTTGTAATCTTACTAGAACCACACCATTTTTCAAAAAGTGCCTTTTTCTCTCGTGCAAATTCAACATATGTTTGTCTGGCTGTTTTGGCGTGAGATCTAAACTTTTGGCGATAAGCTTCTGGCACCAATTCATATGCTCGTAGCACAGCGGTCTTCATTGCATCATAATTGAGAGATTGTTCAATGGGTAACGCAGCCGAAACTTCTTGCGCTTTACCGGTTAAATTACATTGCAAGAGTAGAGCCCACATATCCCTTGGCCACCGGAGCTTTACAGCTTTTACCGGAGTCTACGTCGGGCTCTCTAAATGGCGGGACGAGTCTTAATATATTTACTGACATCAAAATCAGGTTGTGATTCAGAAGGAGAAGCAGAGGAACTATTATTAGGCATCTGCACTAAATCTACTGATGACGTCCTAGCTGATGGCCCTAAACGACTAACATGGGGTGATGGAGGGGGTACGCCACGTAACCTCAAAGCCTCCATATCATTGCCATGTCGCTCACTATCCCGTGCTCGTTCCGCTTCTACTACGCAAAGCAGGATACTCTGAGCTTCACATTCTTGCCGTTTTAGTCCAATATCTAACTCTTTTAGCTTAACTGCCAAAAACGCCTCAGAAGAATCTTTCGAATCAATGTTGAGACCAGAACCAGAGCTAACAGCCTCAGATTCTTTCCCAACACCTCCATCTGGTGCAGCCAAAATGCCAGCCTCTACCAGCTCCTCTCATAACACGTCTTTGATAACCTGCTTAGTAGCCTCTTTAGAAATGTTAATATTAAAGAAGTCTGCGATGGAAATTAAATCCCTTTTACGACTCCCAAGTGGGTAATAATTAAAACGAGATTAAGTAAAAATCCATAACTTAAGCAATAACTTCTCCCACATCAAAAAGAGCAAAAACAGCCAGGCAAAACAGAGAACAAAAAAGGCACTTACCAACTACAGCGCTGATCATCTACCAATGGCATAGTTTTCAACATTGCTGCAAACAACAAGCTCAGTTTGCTAGACGAGCCCCCAAATTCTGTTACGTCCCTATGTAGTCTAGGGTTAAAAGGACTTATAACAGAATAGCTGTTGGTGTGATGTGTGGAGGCAGCAAAGTTCAGTTCCCAACCCCAGAGCTTCTTAACAAGAGATAGACCTCAAAACAACTTGTGTGGAAAAAGAACAAGGACTTTTATTTCCAAATGGGAGGATTAAAGCTTCAGGATTAAAGAGGGGGCAAGGCCAAAACAACAAACATAAAACCTCTAACTAATCAGGAGAAAACTAACTAAACTCAAAAAGTAAAGAAAACTAAATACAACAGAAGTACGCTGACTCCCTAACTAACTAAAACAGGAGAAAACAGAATATAAAGAAATTGGCACCCACCTCTCTACTAATCCTTTCCCCAAATAATTAACAATATAAAAGTGATAAACAAAAAGACGACAAGATCATTAAATACTAACAGAATGTGACTTACAAAACAAAGGAGTTGACTTGTAGTAGGTGCCAGTTACCACAATAACTTTAACACAATACAAACTCAAGCAACAATGGTTCTCCTTTAAAATAACAAAGACAAAGAAAGAAACTAATAAAGCTGATAGGGTTTGAGAAGCGAATCCTCCCAGAACAGCCCTCCACACACACACACACACCCTGTGTCTGGAAAGGACTGCTTAAATTCCCACAATCTCTCTCCTCATCCAATCACAGCGGATCAATTGCTTATTGGAGCCAGGTGGCAGCCATCATTTCCTGCTTGCGGAAACATGTAAAGAAAACAGGAGGGGAGGGGGGGAAAGCAAAACAAATACGTCCTTGGACGTAACATAGCCTAAAAGGTAATGTGGTGGATAAACATTCATAAACCGTTTTCTCATAACATGTTAAAGCCGCGATCGAAATACAGAACATCATACAAAAAGAACATTTTGATAAATAAACCTAAAAAAAAAATACCTGCCTAGAGAGGAAAAGAACACTTTGAGTGCGTTTACATGCACGTTCTGAAGCCGATTGTGCCTAAAGCGGGTGAAGACGTACACGAAGCTCAGCCCGCGCGCCTCAGGATCTCACACCGCCACCTGACGCGCACATTATACACGCGAGCTCAATTTTGAATTGACTGACAGATGAGCTGCACGAAAGCGCTCTGTGGTGCAGCAGGATTTTAAACAACTTCCTGAGTGGCCGCGGACAGGCGCTGAATGCTGCCGCCGGTGTGTGTACACCTGGTGTACACTCATTGAGTGTACTCACGTGTTCTAATTTTAAACGCGTGGTGCGAAGCTCAGCGCCCTTAAAGGGGTCGCACACCGATGCTCAGCGCTGCGACACGTCTTTAAAATATTGAGCACCCCCATATTGCCAAAATGGTATGATCTTCATTTCATAACACCCGCGAAGATTCGACCATGAGATCGGTGGTCGAATCAGGCTCCGTATATCGATGCATCGAATCTTCGACTTTTCGGGGTCACCCCTAAAAAACATATTAATAATATTAATATTAATGCCTAAACATTGCATTTATGTTGTGCAACTTAACTTTCATGTTTCAGCTCAGGTATGACATAAGCCTTATGTCTTCTGGAGGCTTTGTGGCTTTTGTAAGAAGCAAAAAATATTGTCAGGAAGGAAACTTGGAATAAGAACAAGAGTAGAGATGAGTGGATCAGCTCGAACACCACAGAATCCGCTGTTAAAAACAAACCATCCACCTTCAAATCCTCAGTGTTAAGCATGAGGTTATCGTCACTGCACTGAAGTAGGTTGCTTTAAAACTCTTCTTTGGCGAAATGGCATTAAATAACCTAAACCATGGTCGACAACCTCTGTCTACAGCACACAGAGCAACGCTAACCGCTGGAACGTGAGCGCAAAAGCGAGAGATGTGCTTGTGTTTAGTTCAGATAAAGTACATCGCACATCTACATTTTGAGCTAATCATTCATCATTGTAACACAGCTTGTTTTATTGAGTTAGGAGGAGCATCCTAATTTGCCTAATGCGTCCCAATTTGCCTACTTATACTACGTCCTAAAAGTATGTACTCTTTTTGTGAAGAAAAAGTACATACATTTGAGTGTGTAGCAGAAAAGTATGCAAGCTTTGGGAAATATTTCTTCATCATCTTTAACGGACTCTGTCGCTTAGTTACGTGCATCTCATCATCAATTGATCACTAAAACCATTTTATCTAAACCTCTCTAATAACCCTCTGACTCACACATCCGTCATGTTTGTAGTTTTTGAACACCTTTTATTCGCGTTTGTAGTCCTAATCGAATCCTTGTCCAACTCGCAATGGGTTGTGGGAATTTCATCCGTTAGAGTGTGCGTCGATCCACACTTAGAATTCTGACCGGAAATTATCTTTGGCATACTCTTTTCAGCATACTACGGTTTGGGAGATACTAAATATATTTTCGAATACTATTTAGTATGGATAGTATGCGAATTGGGACAAAGGGTAAATTATATCACCAGTGCTGATGCCGCTCTCTCTCGCATTGCGGCCTTTGATCTTGACATCAGCTGAAAACGAAAGTTAAAGAATGACTTGCATTCATTGCGTTTTACCGTAATATGAAAGTTTAGCATCTTTATTAAAATCATAACATTAATGATTTAGCTCTCATCTGCTATTACCCACCTTACCTGCGGATAACCGTAATCAGTCCTTGAACAAAAAATGTCTTTCTGCAACATGACTGATATGATTAGTCTCATTGATTTTTTGAATTCAAGTAACTCGAGTTACTCGAGGAATCGTTTCAGCCCTACAGTTTACAGAGAAAATATAATATTTTGCTTGTGTTTTTTGTTTTCAAAACGAACATGAAATGTTAAATGAAATGATCATAAAGTTTCCTCAAAGTGTTTTTGATGAAAGATGAATGTGTTTATATGAATATGGTTCCTCTTATAAAGATTGATCACAGTTTTCTAAAGGATTAAACTGAATCTGTTCTCTGTTCCAGTTCAGTCCAGCAGAAGAGCTCAAACCCAGAGTCCAGCTGTGTGTCTATGAAGAGTAACCAGTCAATGGATCCGCCAATGAAGTTAAAGGATGGAGACAAACAGCCAGATCTCAGGTCACAATAAGAAAAATAGCAATTAAAACTAAATTACTAGTTCACTATTATTGAAAAATCAATTGGAAATGCTAAAATAAGATGGAACCAGCTTAGAAAAATGACAGGTGATCGCCCCAAAGAACAAAACATTTTAAAAAAAATGTATATAAATGAACAATTAAAGGGATTGAAAAATGAAATTTTGATGTTTATCTGCTTATCCCCAGGGCATCCAAGATGTAGGTGTGTTAATGGGTAACAATTCTAATTAGACCCCATTGACATGCATTATACGAGCAACGGTTGGAGTTAAAAATCATAATTTGTGTTCTACTGAAGAAACAAACACACCTACATTTTGGATGCCCTGGGAGTAAGCAGATAAACATCACATTTTCATTTTTGGGGGAACTATCCCTTTAACAAGGAATATTCCTATTATACCAGAGGCATTCAATTACTATTTTTTGATTCTGTTGCTAATATAGCAAGTTGTTTTACAGCTGAGAACACATACACTCCTTCAATAGATACAGGTCAATCAGTTTAATAAATGTTACAGAATCAGAGGTATCGCAGACTCTCAAATCACTAAGACCATCTAGATGTAACGATATTTTTGCCTCTACCTTTGCACGAACAGGACATACAGTGGTGGTCAAAATTGTTGGTACCCCTGGTAAATATGATCAAATATGGCTGTAAAAAATAAATCTGCATTGATTATCCTTTTGATCTTTTATTTAAAAATTCACAAAAATCTAACCTTTCATTGAAGTAAAAGAATTGAAAGGGGGGGGGGGGTAAATCACATTATGAAATAAATGCTTTTCTCCAAAACACGTTGGCCACAATTGTTGGTACCCTTTTAAATACTTTTTGAAACCTCCTTTTCTAAAGATAACAGCTCTGAGTCTTCTTCTATAATGCCTGATGAGTTTGGAGAACACCTGACCAGAGATCAGAGACCGTTCCTCCATATTGACTCTCCCCAGATCCTTCAGATTCCCAGATCCATGTTGGTGCTTCTTCTCTTCAGTTCAGCCACACATCTTCTATAGGGTTCAGGCCAGGAAACTGGGATGGTCATGCCAGAAGATTCATTTTGTGTTCAGTGACACGTGTGTGTTGATTTTGATGTTTGTTTTGGATCGTTGTCCTAATGGGAGATCCAACCACGGCCCATTATAAGATTTCTAGCAGAATCCATCAGGTTTAGATTTTTTATCTTTTGGTATTCGCTAGAATCCATGATACCGTGTATCTGAACAAGATGTCCAGGACCTCCAGCGAAAAAATAGGCCCACAACATTAAAGATCCAGTGGTATTTTTAGCCGTGGGCATGGGGTACTTTTTATCCCTGTTTTCAACAAACCCATCTGGTAAATTTTATAGTTTCATCTGACCACAGAACCAGGTCCCTTTTGACTTTTCCAGTCATGTCTGACAACGGAAAATGCTGGAGTTTGTTTCTGGATGAGCGAGGAGGATTTTTCTTGAATCCCTCCCAAACAACATGTGGTGATGTAGGGGTTGTTTGAATTTTTTTTAGGCTTTCTGACCCCAAGACTCAACAAATCTCTGCGATTCTCCATCTGTGATCCTTGGAGAGTCTTTGTGCACTCAAACGAACGAGAAAAGCATTTATTTCATTATGTGATTTACCCCCCATTTTCAATTATTTTACTTAAATGAAAGGTTGGATTTTTGTGATTTTTTTTTTTTTGGATGAAAGATCAAAAGGATAAACAATGCAGATATTTTTTTACCGCCATATTTGATCATCTTTACCAGGGGTACCAACAATTTTGACCACGACTGTACTTGTCCGTGCCCTACCACCTTCCCCAAATCGGTCACCGTTGTTTTGGCAAATTCGCATTTCAACAAATTAACAGTCAAATTAGCCGACACAAAGCGATCAAACAGTGATCTAATCTGACTCAAATGTTCCTTCCAGGTTTGACTGAAAACAACAACATCGTCTAAATATTCAGCACAGCCACTCAAACCAGATATAACTTGATTCATTAAACTCTGAAACGTTGCGGGAGCGTTACACAATCCAAAGCTCATAACCTTATAGGAAAATAACCCTGAAGGCGTAATGAAAGCAGAAATCTCTTGAGCTCTTGCCGCTAAAGGCACCTGCCAAAAAGCCCTTTAGAAGATCAAACTTACAAATCTAGCATTCCCTTCCTAATCGACGCAGTCCTCAATTCAAGACAATGGATTGCCTCGTTGTGGCATTTATTTTACGGTAGTCCGTACAGAACCTAAAAGACCCATCAGGTTTATTCACTAATAGCCCAACTAGAAAAAAAGGCTCAGCGATGTCATTTTTCAGCATATACTATATTTCCTCATCCAATTGTTTTTTGCCCAATGCCCTTAACCAAACATTACTTCCAGTATAAGAATTTGGTGAAAAAGGCAACACAGACTCTAGCACAAAGGTTTCTGAGGATCCTGTATTCCGTAGAATCTTAACTGGTACACTTTTTGTGGCACCCCCCAATCTAACAGAAGCTTCTGTAACGGATGGAGTAAACGCTGAAACACACAGCAAACAATTTTCCTGCACACTGCTTATTGTTGAAGCAGTCACTGCTAAAGCAACAGGCTTTACAGGAGACAAAGAATTAGATTCACGTTAGAATGGTCAGCTTTTGCTTTCAATAACGGACATTCATTTTTCCAGTGACCAAACCCATGAAAACAATTACACATATCTGCTTTATCTTTTTCTTCAAAAGAAGTGTACAACTGTGTGCTGGGTAAATCAGGCACAAACCTGGAAAACATGCTTGATTTTCGCCATGGTTCTTTTTGAAAATTCTCTCCAGTCAATCTGTTATCAAAAACAGTGTTATGAGTCAAAGAGAAATCATCAGCCATGACGTCCACCTCATACACGGTGTCAGGTTTACATTCGTTAAAGTAAGTCGCAATACGACCTGAGACTGAACTCTTCAATTGCTCAAGCATCATTAATTATTTTAAATAATCAAGTGTTTTTACCTCAGAAGCTACACACCAACGATTAAAATTAACCGAGATCTAATATACAAATTCAGCATACGTCTGCTTTTCTTTTTTCTTCCCGGACCTAAATCTTTGTCTTTAGGCCTCTGGAACCAGTTCGTAAGCCCTCAAACTGCCGCTTTTACCGCTTTATACTCAGAAGCGCTACGTGAAAAATACTCCTTTACGCTAAGTGAAGAATACACTTCCTGGGCTCTGCCTGTAAAAACAGAACAAATCTCCAGACGTAGCACTAATAAATTCCTCCACCTTTAAGGCCATTGTAACAGTCAACATATGGCTACTTAATTTAACAAAATATTTGAGGGGAAGAAATTGGACAAACAATTCCCTCTAACTAAATTTAGAAACTACCTGAACTCATCCCTAATTTTCGTACAGTTACTTGCAGCGGGTTCTTATACACTATAAACCAGCGTATGCAATAGCAACTGATTAACGAGTCATCATTACAAAACATGGATGTGTTCCCGAGACAAATACTCCAACTGCTTTCACCATACAAACAAAACTAACTAAAATAAAAAAAATATTGGAGTATACGGTTAAGGATACCCCGCTAAACCTAACCAGGGAAAAGTCTAATTCAAAACAACCCTTGCCTCAAATATACAAAAAGTAGCCATACTTACCATACTTCCGTTGAAACTCCCACTAAACAATCAACAAAAACTACCAAACCAACCACTATAAACCTTCAGAAAGGTTTTGAATATCATCAAAGAAAAACTAATTTACTGAATTAATGATTAAATTAACGAAATATAAACAAAGCAACTCCTTTCCAAATAAAATCACATTAAACCGGAGCAAATTGGCTGGACGAGCCCCCATGTTTGTCACAATCAGCTCAAAAGCCGTGACAAATAAGTGCAGGATATAGTAGATTGGTGAGGTTTTGCATTTACATTTAATCATTTAGCAGACGCTTTTATCCAAAGTGACTTACAAAAATGGGAGAGCAATAGAAGCAACGAAACATGCAAGGTCAACAACCTGTAAGTGCTGTAAGAAGTCTCAGTTAATAGAGCACAGTACCATTTTTTTCCCTCTCTTCCCCAATAAACAGAAAATTTAATTGGATAGTTAAGTGCTAGACTTTATTGGTCAGGTGCATTTGGAAAAGATGTGTCTTAAGATGCTGAAGATGTGTCTTAAGATGCTAACGTTTTGCAAAATATAAGGTTTATTTACATAAATAATAAAATATATAATACAATAAATCAAGGCAAAGTAACTACAATCTCTGTCGGACAAATGATGTTTATATGTCAGACAGAACCAAATTCAAAGTAATAACAAAAAGAAAGTAAACAAAACCATAAAAAACTGAAAGGGAGCAAACCACTTAGGCCGTTCTCATGATGGTGTTGCACGACCTGAAACTCTCTCCAAGTCCCTCAAGACTCCCGTTGACTCTCAAAGGCTCAACTTAAATAGAGTAAGAACAGGTGCACATGAATTGGTCAAGGAGCCTGCCCAGGTGCACATCGTTCTCCCGATGAGTCTCCCAACCACACCCACCGGTCGCCAACTCCAATAGTAACAGGAGACAGCAGATTCTTATGATAAAAAAAAATCAGCATAATACATTGTGTCAATCACAAGATATTACTTACAGAATGATGGAACATATTTGGCTAAAAATATTCTGCTTGTCTTACCGGGATGCAATGTGTGGTGTAGATTTAAAGTGAGATTTTTACTCATAACTTCATGATACATGCAAAGATCGTATAAAATGGCGCATCATTATTTAAAGAAGATTCACCCTAAAATCAACATAATCCCTTGAGTCGATCACAAGATATTTCCCATAAAAAGACAATTTTAAAAATGTCCACCTGGGGCGCCAAGGGCTGAACAAAAAGTGCTGTAACTTGATTACTATATGATATCAGCACAAAATCTGATCCAGATGCAGCTTATATGTAGGAGAACTACATCAGAAAAGAATTGTCCTCCTATCTTATTGTCTTCCTCAATTTTGTCATGTCAAATAAGAAAGGTATGTAAAATTATAATACAAAATAAAATATGTTTGTTTGTTTTTATCAGCAGTTCCTTAGCCTGAGAATGTCCAATTGTATATTTTCTAAAATTGAAGAAAGTGTTCTGTCAAACGATGCCTACCTTTAGACTCTCTTTGCTATAGTTTTGGAGTTATGAGTTTTTACTTCTGTGTGTGTCACTCAGAAAAAACAACTCTAGAAATGCCTTCAGGTCTTTAAAGGGTTAGTTCACCCAAAAATGAAATTGATGTCATTAATGACTCACCCTAATGTCGTTCCACACCCGTAAGACCTTCGTTCATCATCGGAACACAGTTTAAGATATTTTATATTTTAGTCCCAGAGCATAATGCAGTCAATGCCCACTTCACTGTCCATGTCCAGAAAACTAATAAAACATCATCAAAGTAGTCCATATGTGTCATCAGTTGGTTGCTTAGAGTCTCTTGAAGCATCAGAAAAAAATCTTGAAGCATCCCAAAAATTTGGGTCGCCAATGTCACGTGATTTCAGCAGTTTCAGCAATTCGCTGCTGAAATCACGTGACATTGGCGACCCGAATCTTTGATCGATTCACTGATTCATTAATCATTTGATTCTTTTTGGAGGCACATGGAGGAGAAGAAAATACTGAATAAAATCTTAGTTTTTGATATTTTTGGACCAAAATGTATTTTCAATGCTTCAAGAGACTCCAATCAACCAACTGATGTCACATATGGACTACTTTGATGATGTTTTTATTAGCTTTCTGGACGTGGACAGTGAAGTGGGCATTGACTGCATTATGCTCCGGGACTAAAATATAAAATATCTTAAACTGTGTTCCGAAGAAGAACGAAGGTCTTACGGGTGTGGAACGACATTAGGGTGAGTCATTAATGACATCAATTTCATTTTTGGGTGAACTAACCCTTTAAAGGCAATTTTCTCTGTATTACATTTTTTGCACCCTCAGATTTCAGAATTTCAAATAGTTGTGTATCTACCAAATATTGTGCTATCTTAACAAACCATACATCAATCAAAAGATTAGTTAGTCAGCTTGCAGATTGTTTAAGCGTCCATTTAAAAAAAGTGACCCTTATGATTGGTTTTAACTAGTCTGTATGCTTTTTTTAAATTTTACTTAGTTTTAAAACCAGTTCAGTCCAGCAGAAGAGCTCAAACCCACAGTCCAGCTGTGTGTCTATGAAGAGTGACCAGTCAATGGATCCGCCAGTGAAGTTTAAGAGTGGAGACACACGGCCTGATCTCAGGTATATCTTTTCTATAAAAGAATATTATTTTTTAATATTAGAATCAAAATATAAAACAGTCAGTCAGTCTAATACTAGCAATGATATCAAGTAAATATTAGCTGAGATTTTTCCACGTTTATATACAAACCAGTTTCCAAAAACGTTGGGACTGTACAAATTGTGAATAAAAAAGAATCCAATAATTTTCAAACCTCTTAAAAACTTTTATATTTTTTTCTCTATAATATAGATAACATCTCAAATGCTGAAAGTGAGACATTTTGAAATGTCATGCCAAATATCTTTTGCCCATTTTGTATTTCATGAGAGCTACAGATTCCAAAAAAATTGGGACATGTAGCAATAAAAGGCCAGAAAAGTTAAATGTACATATAAGGAACAGCTGGAGGACCAATTTGAAACTTATTAGGTTAATTGGCAACATGATTGGGTATAAAAAGAGCCTCTCAGAGTGGCAGTGTCTCTCAAAAGTCAAGATGGGCAGAGGATCACCAATTCCCCCAATGCTGCAGCGAAAAATAGTGGAGCAATGCTATTGTTCTGGATTGTTGTTGTTCCGGATTCTCTGTATACTATTGCTTACATAGACATGAAATCTATGTTTCTCATTGTAGATATATCCAAGGTCCACTCTACCATCTGTGTAGAAGGTAATCTTACTGAATTTGACAGCAATCTCTGCAGTGATTGTTTCCATCATGTTCACAGCCAAGACAGCCGCACAGAGTTTGAGGCGAAGTATAGTGTGTTCTGGTTGCAGTGCTAGCCTTGCTTTGCCTGTGATAAACCCCATATGACAGTTACCATCTGAGTCAACGGTTTTGAGGTAAGCAACTGCTGCAATTACTTTCTTGTAGGGCTGGGCGATAAATCGATTTTATGAATTAATTCGAGTTTTTAGTTTACGACGATTTTTGTGAATGAAAATCGGTTTTCTCTTTCAAATCCGCCGACGCTCCCCTCTGAGCTCCCGTAATGGCTCAGCCCTCCCCGCGCGCGTTTGCCACAGAGGTACACAAACAACAAGGATCGCGTCTAACAACATACCGTGTCATTCGTAATTGGTTCAGTTTTTCACAGAACAATTAACAATACCCCGCTGCAAAGTGTGTTTGAAGTCTGAACGGAACCGCGGTAGGCGCTACTCATTTAAAGCTGCGCTGACACGAACGCAGCGCGAGCTCACACACGGGCCAATCTCGTGACAGACACGATACACAGCGCTGGTGATCCAGTGAGAGACCGTTTAAATCAACACACCATTGCTACTGTGATCTAGTGGAAGCGGTCGGCGCAGAATTCTGTTATAAACCACAGATATCAGATCAAACAGAGCTGAGCGAAGGTCAGGGGTTTCAGTCACAAAACACCAACATTTACCACGATTGTACTGTAGTAAAACCACATGGATTTAATGTTGTTGTTGTCATTATTTATCTCAGGATTCGTACAACCTTTTGAGATTGAAATTCAAGCACTTTCCAATGGTTTTCAAGAGCTTCACACTTATTTACAGCACTTCAAAGCTCTAGATATCCGATTGTAATGTTATTTTTAATGTGATGGTTTGTAAAACTAAAAGTTTAAAGGGGTCTTGTGAAAGAAATAGTCGAATGTTTTTTTTAGTTTATTTTTTTTAAATGTGTAATCCATTTTGTAGCATTTTTATTTAAAAAAAGATATGAAATGCCCACCACTATAACCAGCAGAAGAGCACTTATTGATTTATTAGCGATTTTCACTCCCTACTGTATGGAAAGTACGAAGTCACAGTCTCAGGAAAAACTAAACTTTTCTTCAAATTGTGACTAAATTACAGTAAAGTAAAGAGCTCCTTTAATAATCACTGAAGCTGTCGATCAGTTCAGTGTGAGACTATTGAAGAACAATGCTAATCTATATTTAATAAGAGCATTAGGCTACATTTAAATTTTCCCTATACTTTTGTTGCACATTACTGTTGTTAATAAAAGTTAATTTTATCTGCATATCAATTCATAAACCTTTGATATGTATACTGTATATTGCAAAAGATATGGTGCCCATTTATACTGTGGAATAGTCGGGGGTTATTCACATGCTGAAAGTTTTGCACCCCAGGTGGCACTTCTACCAAGCTGCAAATATTTAATTTTACCTAAACAAAATAAAGTTAAAACTTGTTTTGAACAATTTCTTTGTCATCTGCAGACTGATTTTAAGTAGGAGGGGAAAAAAATCGTTTTAAATCGTAAATCGAATTTTTGGTGAAAAAATCGGGGATTTTTTTTTTGGGCCATATCGCCCAGCCCTACTTTCTTGGAAGCATCAGAAAAAACACAGAGCTCCTTGAACTTAGCATCTGACATTGATGTAGGCCCATAGCTTTTGTTCTGGGACTTGTACATGTTGCAGTTCTTGCAAGGAATCTCTCCATTCCTCCCACGCCTTTTGTTTGTTCACAGGTAAGGGCACATCCCAGTCAGCAGCATTCTCGGTTAGTTCCCTCAGTAGTACTTATATCCTTCTGGACATGGAAGTTGAAGCAGTCTGTGTCCAGATTCCAAAACAAGCCGAGACTGCGTTGCATAGGAAGTGAGCTGACACCTAAATCCAGTTCTTTCAGTGAGTTAGCGCAATCGTCAGATGGGAAAACTCACAACTCTTCCTTGCTGTTTGAAGCCAATTTATGCAAATTTAAATTAGATCTGGCCAGCATGTCCTGTGTCCTTTTTAACAGGTCGATTGCCATCTCTGGGGAGGGTAAAGATTTCAATCCATCATCCATATAAAAGTCTTGTTCCACAAACTGTTGGGAGTCGACTGAATTCCTCTTCTCCTTCGTGAGCTGCCTGACGAAGACAGTAAATGGCCACTGCTGGAGAGGGACTGTTCCCAAACACGTGCACCTTCATACGGTATTCCGTGAGCTCATCCTCTGGGTTATTTTCATGAAACCAGAGGAATCTGAGGTTGTTTCTGTCTGCAGGTCGAACTTTAAAGCAGTGGAACACTTGTTGGATGTCTACAATGAAGGCGACAGGCTCTTTGCAAAAACGCATGAGGACTCTGAGGAGACTTTTGTTGAGGCCGAGACCTGAAAAGAGAACCTTGTTCAGTGATGCACCTTTGCATTGAACGCTCAAGTCAAAGACCACTTGGATCTGGGATGGCTTTTTTGGATGGTATACACTGAAAGACGGTAAATACCAACACTGTTCATTGGGCCCAACTGAAGGAGCTATTTCTGCATGATCATTTTGGAACAGCTTCTTCGTAAAGGCTACAAAGTCTTTTTAATCTCAGGCTTCCTCCTGAAAGATCGTAGATGTGAATTGAAGCGTTACATAGCTTGTGGGCAATGGTTTGGAAGATATTGCTTTGGCTGTTTGAATGGGAGTGGGGCAACCCATTAATTCTCCTCATCTTTATAGACTTCTCTGTCCATGATCTGCAGAAAGAGACTATCCTCTATAGATGGAGCTGTTTTCTCGTCATCTTTTGTTCTCTGAAATGCATCCCATTCTGCTAGACTTTCAGTCCCCTCCTTGATAAGGGGCACACTTTGGGATCTATTCTTAACATTATTATTGTTAGGACATGGGTGAATGTATGTAGACCGACCATTCTCCATAATGTTGGTGTGGAAAGTTTGAATGGAGGTAGGTTCATGAACTTGTGGTCTCCTAATGGGTTGTTATCATTGCTATCAAAATCCAGTGTTCGGCACTTTGCGGACGTGAGTTTTTGTTGTAGATGTCTGTCTTTAAAAAAATAAAAAAATAAAAAAATTAGTTGTGTATTGTGCTAATTAATTGAGATTTCTTACAGCTCTTACAGGTTTTTGGCCTTGTCTGTTCCGTTGCTTCTATTACTCTCCCCTTTTTTGTAAGTCGCTTTGGATAAAAGCGTCTGCTAAATGATTAAATGTAAATGTAACTTTCCCAAGACACGTCTCCAGTGATTACCCATCCTTAAGTCCAACCTTTGTGCGAAAGGAGCGTTTGGTGGCCTGTTCACATGCTTATGGACTTTGTGGACTCTGGAATTTTGTTACACTCAAGTAGCACTGGTAAGGGTAAAACTATGCTTCTGTTAAAGTATTCCACCTGAAAGCCTCGTGCTAGCCTACTTTCTGTTTCAACTGTGCCTGCGCATGTTTTTAGAGTGTAGCTACATTACACTCTGTAATGCCAAACAGATCGAAGAATTCTGATCTGGCTAGCGATTTATTGCTTTGATCGTCTGTGTATCACATATGTTTGTCACAGGTTCAGGGTGTGACACTGGCTCTTCCTGTTGTTTGTCTTGTCCTGTCATTTTCCTGCAGCTCGTGATTGGAGTAATTAGCTTGATCACGAGCTGATCTCCCACACCTGTCACTTGTTCCCTCAACCCTTTATATACCCAGCTGTGTCTATCTCTTGTTGTCAGTAGATCACTTCTTGTCACGTTGATGTTGGATGGCTGCACTACCTTCTGTCTTGTGTCTTACCTGTCTTACCTGTCTTTTTACTCTGCATTCAGGACCCTTAGACGAGCAGTTGCAGCAAGTGTTGTCACCTTGCTGGCTGGGTCTCGTTTCTTGCGGGGTTGTCCTGCCTCCTGTATTCTCGGTAGTCCTTCCAGCCAGCGTGTCAGCTGTGGTGTGCACTGACACAGCGGGAGCACCAGACAGTCTTCTCAGACCGTTTCCAGTCTTTTTTGCTGTCTTTTGTTTATTTTTTGGTGTCTGGTTGGCCTGAATAAACTTGTTCTTTCACCCGCTATTTGAGTCCTCCCCTTCATCACCATCTCGACAATGTTTTGACTGATTTTTCAGGGTTATCTCCAGGAAATACTTTTACGAAACATACCTTGGAGCATGAACGTGGATGTTGACTAGCTCCACATACCTTTGCACAAGCTAAGGAAACCTCAGATTCCATGGGTTCGTCCTCACTCGCTTTGTGATCCTCCAATTTCAGGGATTTTGGTTCTGTCACCCATGGTGCTGGACCTGGATGGAGCACTGCCATGTGGGTAATGCTGCCACATTCTGAACACTTAACATCCTGATCACAGTTTTCTGCCATATGTAATACAGAGTTGCAACATTTGATGCATATACCTTGTTGTTTGAGCAGTGACTTAATCTCTTCCATAGATTTCATCCTAAATCCTCTGCATCTGGACAGTGGGTGAGGCTCATTGTGTAGAAAGCACTGTTTTGCTTGGTTTACCTTGTTTTTGAGTTCACTGGAAGCTGGTGAATTTTCAGAGGAGACCCGAGTCTTGTGTGTGATGACAGCTCTAGGAAAAACAGGTTAGTAAAACTGTCTGTTCGGTTTTCTTCCTGTACAGGATTCTTCCTGTACAGTTGTGAGAGAAACTTGGATCATTGCGCATTTTAGCTTGCTGACATACAAAGTCTACTTGGAACTGGAAGGGTGGAAAGGAAACCCTGTAGTTGTCTTTGTACTTAGACCCCACTGTGAGACACTTTTCTTGTAAGCTAAATGGCAATTTCTGCATTATCAGATTTACTCTCCGTGGAGTGTCTTGATAGGAAAGACCCATCAAATCACCATCCTGCTTAGCTGCTTGAATCTTCATAAGCAAATCTCCCAGCTCACTTAGTCTGTGACTTTCTCTGTTTGATATTTTTGGGAAGTTCATCCAATTCCTGAATAGAGCACTTTCTACCATTTCTGGTTAGCCGTATGTTTCATAAAGTCTCTCCCAAATCAAAATGAGCCCTTGTAGTGGATGGTTAATGTGCACAGCTCTGATTCGTTTTGCATGCTCAGCTGGCACCCCAGCCATTTTACTAGCAAGTCCATCTTCTCACTAGGTGAGAGGTTAAGGTCTTCAGTGGCATTTATGAAAGATAACCTCCATGCTCTGAAAGTTTCTGGATAATTGTTAAACTGTGTAAGGCCAGTGGACACCAATACACGTCTTGTTATAAAATTAACAACATCAGACATTTGATTATTTGCCATAAAAATTACATTGATATTGCCCAGCTTGTAAGGGTGAAGCTGACTGAGTTTGAGAATAGACAAGCGGCATCCATTCTTCATTTGTTCATGATTAGTTCATATCTTAACTTATCATGAGTTCACGTTGAATTAACTATTATTTAATGTATTGATACATGATTATTCATGTCCTGTTATTGTAAAGTGTTAGCCATTTTTTTGCACCCTCAGATTCCAGATTTTCCAATAGTTGTATCTCTACCAAATATTGTGATATCCTAACTGTTACATAACTACCTGTCTAGGGTTGGTAGTCGGTAACTATAAAACAAAAGTAAAAATTAAATAATAAATATAAATCTTGGAGAGAGAACCAAAATCATTCAACCTCCTGTCCCTGAATCAACACAATCAGTTCAAACTAACATCTTTTAATTTTAAAAGATAAAGAATACTGAATCCTATCAAAGGGTACAAAGATATTTCAAATTCAAAGAGTAACAAATAATTAAATACAGGGGATAATACTTCAGGGGAGGACTAGACTAATATAACACACAAAACAAAATATAACTTACCCAAAAATCTCAAAAAATGTCCCAGAAAAAGATCATAGAAATAAAAGACATCAAACTTTCCTTATCCCCTACCTACCCATAAACAGGAGAAAAGAGAAGTACAAACATAAATGGCACCCTCCTCCTGCAATCTCCAAATTACACATAAATTATGAGACATGTTATATTGGGAGAATGTGAGTCCAGGCTGCTCCCTGTTACATTTAGTGTACCGCAGGGGTCGGTTCTCGGGGGAGGATGTAGAGGATCTTATTCATCCTCTACATGCTTCCCCTCTGTCCTGTCATCAGCAGACATGGACTATCTTTTCATTGTTATGCTGATGACACGCAACTTTATATCAAAACTCCCCCGAGCCCCTCCACGGCTCTGTCACAACTCACCACATGTCTTGAGGAGATTAAGGCATGGATGGGAACTAACTTCCTCACGCTGAACTCCAGTAAAAACTGAGGCACTACTGGTTGGCACCCCTCATCAGATCCACTCCTCTCCCTTATCCCAGCTCATCTTTGACGGCCAGGTCATCACTTTCTCCTCCTCAGTCACAAATCTAGGGGTTCGGTTTGACCCACAGCTGACCTTCAATGACCACATTAAGCACATTTGTAAAACTTCCTTCCACCACCTTCGAAACATCTCAAAACTCCGTCCCGTTTTAACCTTTCCAGATGCAGAGAAACTTGTCCATGCCTTTGTCTCCACCAGGCTGGACTACTGCAACGGACTCTTCAGTGGGTTTCTGGCAGAAATATCCAGACGCTTCAATACATCCAGAACAGTGATGCCAGAGTTCTTATGAGAGTCCGTAAATATGATCACATAACTCCCATCCTACACTCATTGCACTGGCTTCCCATTTCATCCCGGATCGACTACAGAATCCTCCTGCTCACACATAAATGCATCACCGGACATGCACCTCCATATCTACAGGAACTCATCAGTCTGAAATCCTCTACCTGCAACCTCAGATCTTCAGGCCACCTGCTTCTTCAAGTCCCCACCACCAGGCTTCGTACCATGGGAGATCGAGCTTTCTGCTCGGCTGCACCGCGGCTTTGGAACCACCTCCCCAGTGAGCTGAGAGAAGTACAGAACCTGGACCAGTTTAAAGCTGAACTGAAGACTTTTCTGTTCAGAAAATGATTATCTGTTGATTGTTTGTATTTTTCTTTATTTTTACTTTTTATTGATTTTTGTTATTTTTCCCCCCTTTTTCCATTGTTGCACTTTGAGATTCTTAGGAATGAAAAGTGCGTTATAAATTAAATCTATTGTTAGGGGTTCAAGCCTGAAGGGCTGAAACCCTATTGTTATTGTTAATTTTCCCATGATGCATCATTCTCCATCTAAAACTGATCGGGCAGACCAAACCGTAAGTTGCAGAGACTTGAAACTTTCAGGGCTGGTGGTACTCACACCGACTACCTACGCCACCGAGGCACGCCCCGATCGGCCTGACGGGGGCGCTACAGCGAGCAAAAGTACGAAACGGCTCATAACTCCTTAACCGTTAGGCGTGGTCTCAAGTGTCTTATATCGTTGGAATCCTTGGCTCGGGACGGATAAAACGCATGCCTCGGATTGCCTCGCCCTTCAG
The DNA here is from genome assembly GCF_024679245.1 of Pseudorasbora parva. Taxonomy (NCBI): domain Eukaryota; kingdom Metazoa; phylum Chordata; class Actinopteri; order Cypriniformes; family Gobionidae; genus Pseudorasbora; species Pseudorasbora parva. Next base: position 46,364,172 of record NC_090179.1, read on the forward strand.
GCGCCAATTTCGAGATATTTTGTTTTTTTTTGAAAAGCCTACTTTTGTAAACTTCTCCCACATCTTTTCCCTGATTGGAAGCAAACCACTGTAGAAATGTTCTTTGGAGGGAGACTTTTAATAATTATGAAAAAAATTCAATTTTCCAATTCTTGGTCGCTAAGCGGAACCAAAATGTTCAACTGGTCGGGGGCCACTTTTACAAAAATGACTATAACTTGTGCATGGAAAGAGATATTTTCGCAAAAGTTGGGTCACATGTCTATGAGCTCATACTTCGGTCACTTGAAAAAAATTGCGATGATTGTCCACTTGGTGGCGCTATAACATGAAAAAAACACAACAACGGCTATAACCACACGACCACTAGGCCGATTGACTTGAAAATTGGTGTGCGGTGTCTTGGCCCAAGCTACCATTTAGGTCTATGAGGACATTGGCGTATCTCAAAAAACATGACCGCCATAGGCCAATGAAATTTAAGCACCTATTATGTTTATGGCTCTGTAATCACGTGGTGTTGCACACATCCGCAAAATATTGCATATCATATAACAGATCTCCTCATGGTGAACAACTTTGCCTCTGGGGCCATTGCTGTCAATCAAATCGTTAATTAAATATTTGTAATTATGTTAAAAACCTACTTTTGTGAACTTGTCCCTTGTTTTTTGCCCGATCAGAACCAAACCAGTCTAGGACATTTCTTTGGACTCTTTAGATCAATAACTATCAAAAAAAGTGGAACTTTTGCATTTTAATGGCTATAACAGGGCCATTTAGAAAAGAGGTGTGGCAAAATACACTCAAAAGCCTATAAATCCTAAGGGGAAACTCAAAACTTCACGAAAATTGTTGGGTATATGTGGCATAACATGTTGAAGACACATGCCAAGTTTTATGGAGATCGGAGTATAGGAGGCGCTATAAGTGTTAAAAAGCTTTGAAAACCATGTATTCCCTATGGTGAATTGCCTGTATTGGCTGTAAATGGGTTTCCATCTCTGTAATCAGGTGGGGTTAAAACAGCCACATAATATGTATATATTATGATAGATCTTCTCATACTGAACAACTTTGCCTCTATAACCAATACTGTCAATCAAATCTTTATTTAAATATTCACAATTATGTTAAAAACCTCGTTTTGCAAACTAGTTCTAGGTTTTTTGCCTGATCGGAACCAAACCACAGCAGTATGATTCTCTGCACTCTCCTGATCAATTCATATTTAGACTTTATAAAGTCACTATTATAATATTTAAAATCACATTTTGTCAGTTTATCACTTCATTTCACCTGATATCTCTCAAATTCATTCAGTGCTTAAAAGCCTTTCATGCAAAAGGTGTCAAATGCTTAAAGACCTTAGATGGCTTGAACCCCGCTAAATGCTGCTCGCAGCTTTAAATATTATTATTATTATTATTATTATTAGGGGTTCAAGCACGAAGTGCTTGAAAACCTATTGTATTTGTGCCGGTTTATTATTCTGCCGTAAAACGCATCGTGCAGACCAAACCGTAAGGGCTAGAGACTTGAAACTTGGCCAATAGGTAGTACAAAAATCGAGGAGAGGTTATCAAATTATGAGCCAGATTGGCCCATAGGTGGCGCTATAGCGATCAATTGCGCAAAACTGCCCATAACTCCTAGACCGTCGGCCGTAGCCTCAAGTGCCCTATATCGTTGGAATCCTTGGCTCGAGACGGACCAGACGCATGCCTCGGATTGGCTCGCTCTTCAGGCGCCAATTTTGAGATATTTTGGGTTTTTTGAAAAACCTACTTTTGTAAACTGGTGCCTGGTTTTTTGACCTATCGGAACCAAACCAGTGCAGAAATATTCTCTGGAGTCAGATTATCAATAATCATTGAAAAAAAGTTGAAACTTTGATTCAATTTTGCTAAGGGGCGTCAAAATGGACGTTCAAGGCGGAGCCTATTTTATTAATAAGGCTATAACTCAAGAAAGAAATGAGATATCATCACCAAACTTGGTGCACTTATGTATGGGCTCAATCTTTGGTCACGATAAAAAAATCGCGATGATTGGGCTCTAGGTGGCGCTATAATGTTAAAAAAACATAAAAACGGCTATAACCACCTGACTGTTAGTCTGATTGACTTGAAAATTGGTATGCAGTATCTTGGTCCAAGGCCCCATGTATGTATATGAGGACATCAGCGTATCTCAATCAACATGGCCGCCATCGGCCAATGAAGTTGATACCTATAAGACAAGGTTAACGGAGGCCAATCAGAACGAAACTTGATGGGCATGTTTGACTCATGGCCCTAGAGGTCTCTAAGAATTTTGAAAGAAATCAACCACTAGTTGGCGCTAACGAGTTTTATGGCTCTGTAATCACGTGGTGTTTGACATATCCACACCATATGCATATCAATTGATAGATCTCCTCATGTTAAATAACTTTGCCTCTAGAGCTATTGCTGTCAATCAAATCTTTCATTAAATATTTGCAATTATGTTAAAAACCTACTTTTGCAAACTAGTCCCTGGTTTTTTGACCGATCGGAACCAAACCAGTGTCAAAATGTTCTCTGGTCTCTGTTTATCAATAGTTATCGAAAAAAAGTTGAAATTTCAATTCATTTTTGCTAATTGGCTTCAAAATGGACGTTCAGGGCGGAGCCTATTTTACTAAAAAGGCTATAACTCAAGAAGGAAATGAGATATCGTCGCCAAACTTGGTACACATGTATATCGGCTCAATTTGAGGTCACGATAAAAATATTGCGACGATTGGCCACTTGGTGGCGCTATAATGTGAAAAAAAAACATGAAAAGGGCTATAACCACGCGATCGCTAGTCCAATTAACCTGAAAATTGGTATGCAGACATTGGCGTATCTCAAAAAACATGGCCGCCATCGGCCAATGAAATTTGAGCACCTATTAGACAAGGTTAACAGAGGCCGATCGGAACGAAACTTGGTTGGCATGTTTGACTCATGGTCCTAGAGGTCTGTAAGATTTTTGAAAGAAATCGGCCACTAGTTGGCGCTAACTCAAAAGGGAAGCTCAAAAATTCACGAAAATTGTTGGGTATATGTAGCATGACATGCTGATGAAGCATGAAAAGTTTTAAAGAGATCGGACTATAGGTGGCGCTATAACTGTTAAAAAGCTATAAAACCATGCATTTTTTATGGTAAATTGCCTATATTGGCTGTAAATGGACTATTCCATCTATTATTTCAGTGTTTAAAATCTTGCTAAATAAAACTTAATGTCTTTAATGCCTATGTGGTTAAAAGGCCTTAAATGCTTGAACCCCGCTAAATGCTGCTTGCAGCTTTAATTATTATTATTATTATATAAACATACTTAACATAAGATATAAAAGTAGTTAAATCAACAGGAACACTTTAGTTCTCTTCCTACTAAAGAACTCACAACAAGATCCCAATCAATCAGAATCAAACAACAACTTAAACAACGGAGTCTGGGCAGACAGGAGGAAGAATTCATCCTGGCAAAAGGAAGTCTCTCTCTCCCTCAGTCGATCTGCTTCTGCTTCTATATCTCAGCTCATCCCCTTCATTCTCTAATCACGACAAGCATCATTAGATTGAACACAGCAGGTCGTTGTATCTGTTGGAATGAAGAAAGAGAGAACGAGACAAAGATAGCAAAACACCCAAGCACTTACACAAACTCATGACACTGAAATAGCAAATAAACATATGTCCTTGGATGTAACATAAACCATTCATCAATGGAAAGATTAGTTAGTCAGCTTGTAGATTTCATAAGCGTCAATTTAAAAAAGTGACCCTTATGATTGGTTTTAACAAGTCTGTATGCTTTTTGTTTATTTTACTTCGTTCTAAAACCAGTTCAGTCCAGCAGAAGAGCTCAAATCCAGAGTCCAGCTGTCTCTCTATGAAGAGTAACCAGTCAATGGATCCGCCAGTGAAGTTTAAGAGTGGGGAGACACAGCCTGATCTCAGGTATATCATCTCTATAAAAGTTGTGCTCATAGTATTTGATTTTTATGAAGTTGTTATTAATATACAACAGTGTTATGAGTTCAGATCCTGTAAGTTTCTGTCTATTAATTATGATTATTGTGCTCTTGTGTAAAGCTCTATGTATTGTATTGTTAATACATTCACAAACTGTAAAAGCTGTTGGTCTGTTATTCAGTTAATGACATAATTACATCAATATCACTGTGTCTAATTCTTTACCCTCTTCATTCTGAATTAAGGTCAAATCTTCAATCCAGACCAGTTAAAAACAAAACTGTGTTCACGCCTGAGATTCAACCACAAGACTTAAATGAAAACATGTGTCCTGCTTTTAGGTAAAATGTGGGACTTTTGTTGCAGTTTAATTTTAGGAGCTGCAATGACATCACACATCACTCAAACACATGATTAATGATTGACACATTTCAGAAACCGTATGATGTTCTGTGTCCATAATTTTGTAATCTATGGCTATTTACTTCTCTAACTTGTGTAATAATGTGGTATTTTAATCTTACAGCCATGACTCTAAACCTGCTGAAGTCCTCAACACATTGAGATCAAATCTGAGGAAGAAGTTTGAGTGTTTGTGTGAGGGAATATCAAAGCAGGGAAACCCAACACTCCTGAATGAGATCTACACAGAGCTCTACATCACAGAGAGTGAAAGTGGAGAGATAAATAATGAGCATGAGGTGAGACAGATTGAGACACAGTCCAGGAGAGCAGAAACAGAGGACACAGCGATCAAATGCAGTGACATCTTTAGACCTTTACCTGGACAAGACAAACCCATCAGAACTGTGCTGACAAAGGGAGTCGCTGGCATTGGAAAAACAGTCTCTGTGCAGAAGTTCATCCTGGACTGGGCTGAAGGGAAACAGAATCAGGACGTCCAGCTCATATTTCCACTTCCTTTCAGAGAGCTCAACTTGATGAAGGACAAAGCACTCAGTCTTTCAGATCTCCTTCATGTATTTTTCCCTGAAACCAAAGAAATGGAAATATCCAGTGATAAGTATAAAGTGTTGTTCATCTTTGATGGTCTGGATGAGTGTCGTCTGTCTCTGGATTTTCAGAGCGATGTGAGGTTGTGTGATGTGACTGAATCAGCCTCAGTGGACAAGCTGCTGACGAACCTCATTGCGGGGAATCTGCTTCCCTCGGCTCTCATCTGGATCACCTCCAGACCCGCAGCAGCTGATCTCGTCCCCTCTGAGTGTGTCCATCGAGTGACAGAGGTACGAGGCTTCAGTGACCCACAGAAGGAGGAATACTTCAGGAAGAGAATCAGTGATCAGAGTCTGGCCGACCGGATCATCTCACACCTGAAGTCATCAAGGAGCCTCTTTATTATGTGTCACATCCCAGTTTTCTGCTGGATCTCAGCCACTGTTCTGGAGAAGATGTTGAGGAAATCACGGAAAGAAAAGATCCCCAAGACGCTCACTCAAATGTACACACACTTCCTGATCCTTCAGACAAAAATTAAACATGAGAAGGACTATGAGAAGAAAAAAACGAGAAAAAAAACATTTTTTTCCCGTTTTTTCAAGAAAGTGAAAGATGAAGATGAAGACATGATTGTCAAACTGGGGAAACTGGCGTATCAGCAGCTTGTGAAAGGAAACCTGATCTTCTATGAGGAAGACCTGAGAGAATGTGGCATTGATGTGACAGAAGCATCAGTGTACTCAGGATTGTGCACTCAGATCTTCAGAGAGGAGTTGGGCTTGTATCTAGGGAAAGTCTTCTGCTTTGTTCATCTGAGCCTTCAGGAACATCTAGCGGCTCTATATGTGCATCTCTCCTTTATAAACAAGAACATCAATGTGTTTGACCAGATTACCAAACCAACTAATGGAGACACAGCTTCACTATCTGATCTCCACCAGAGAGCTGTGGATGAGGCTTTAGACAGTAAAAATGGCCATCTGGACCTTTTTCTTCGTTTCCTTCTGGGTCTGTCAGTGAAGTCTAATCAGAGTCTCTTACAAGAACTAAAGACACAGACAGGAAACAGCTCTCACAAAAATGAGAAAACAGTTGACTATATTAAAGAAAAGATCAGTAAGAATCCCGCTCCAGATAAATACATCAATCTGTTTCACTGTCTGAATGAACTGGGTGATCTTTCACTAGTGACTGAAGCTCAACCTCATATGAGCGATGGAGGATTACGTGATGTGAAACTCTCCTCATCTCAGTGGTCAGCTTTAGTTTTTGTGTTGTTGTCCTCGGAGAAGACGATGCAGGGGTTTACCCTGTACAGCTTAATTGGAGGCAAAAATTATGAGTAAGTAACACTGAGTTCAATCACTACAGTCTATAACATTATGAAAAAAGAGAAACACTGAGATCAGAGGTGTAACAGATTCAACCCGGCGCTCTGCTGGAGTTAAATAGTCTGTAATAGGTGCTCTTGGGAAAGGGAAAAGTCGAATGACAAAAAAGGCAGGTCCAAGGCACTCAGTTAGGTGAAGGATAAGGAAATAATTAAAAAGCCTTTATTAGGTATAGCTTAAGTCATTTTAAAATACAAGAGCCAACATGTTTCGACCCAAATTGGTCTTCATCAGGGCAAAGCCCTGATAACTGAGATCAGAGGTGTTTAAATCATTGATTTCTTGGATATTGTTCATAATTTGTGGGTGTTTCTCAAATGAAGGCTGTCCTAGCACCTCTGAAGGCCGTCTCAGTTTAAAGGATCCTTTATTTCGCATCTTTAATTCAGCTCAATCACCCACAATCCTTTGCATACATTCACATTAATGAAAAAGACCTGCTGGAGAACGAGTTGGCACTGAGCTTATCTGAGTTTATTATGAAATGTAAGATACAAATAATGTTTTCAGAGATGAAGGCACGTTATCTTTGGTTTTGCTGTAAATGAATAACTTGACACTAAACTGCCAATAATGTGAGCCACTGGAGACACAGACGGTCATTCGCTATATTGCATTCGTAGTCTACAAGAGCGACACAGTGTTTAATGCTGAGGAGGACTGGAGTCTACAAGCCTCAGAAGGACTGGACTAGGAAAGACACAACCTCACTAGGATGCAGCCGTCCGTTTGAGACGCTCCCAATATCAATATGAGGGAGACTCCTAGAGGTGGATGTCTGATTTTGAGAGTGAATCCGCGAAACTATTGATCGGAGTCACTACTGAAACTGTGATGGTTGACACAGTGATCACCATAGCAATGGACGGGACAATAAACTCGAATATCATAAAAGATCTGAACACTGAGGGTTGTAATGTAAATGCAGACTAATAGACCAGTGTCCGTTATAAACCAGTTTAATAAAAACAATATTTGAGGGTATTTAGGAAGGTTTTTATGATATGAATTATTGTTATCATTAATTATGCACTTATTTTTTTATGTTCAATCAGTGCCAGAGGAAACACAGGAGATGAAGTTCTTCAGAAGCTGCTCCCTGTGGTTACAGTTACTAGATCAGCTTGGTACGTAACACTGAGAACAATCATCACTGTTAAAACATTATAACAATTCTCACTTAAACTTGATAAATTAATGCTTTAATAAAATATGAGTGTCACACTTCAGCTTTTAAACCCTCCTCATCTCTGACTTGATTTGTGACCTATGAACGCGTTTTTACGATATTTGTGTCCAAAATCTATTTTCAAATATATGCATTTATAATGTATGTAAACATTTATATTTAGACTTTTTTATATATATTAATTTAATTAACTTTATTCATAAAGTAACAAAATGGAATAAGGGAATCAAACTTTTGATTGGTTGACTATTGTTAACCCTTTATAACCTGAAGCTACAAAGGGGCGTTTTCACATTTTATGTTTTTGGCTGTAGAATTATAACAGAATGTGCTATCCTCAAGTGCAAGGTGTTATTTTTTTAGAAGACAACTGGCTTTCAATAAATTACAGTTATTGACCCTCACTGTATGTGGTAAGTTTGAAAATAGAATTTAAATAGGCAAAAAATGCGAAAACGGTAATACATTTTACTGCTTTTTATTGAAAAAAAAAAAAAACCCACTGAACGAAAGAATCAACTTGAGGAATAAACTATAATACATATATACAAGTCTTTTTGTGATACTGTGTTGCAGAGTTTTCACTCAGGAGCCTTTTTTTTACCCCACGGCCCCTCTGAGGTGGTATTGTGGAGGGCCCGTTTGCTTTTGTATAAGCCACACTGGGAAAAAAACAAAACAAGCTTGTATTACAAACCCACAATATATTTATAAATGTATTTTCCATTATAAAATAGTACATTAGTTAAAACAAAATTGGTAAAAAAACTAAACAAAAACTTAGTTATAAATACAACCAAATAACAATGAAGTAATAATAAAAAAGAATTACTTACACACATGCCAACATATTCATGTACACATCACATACATGTAAACACATGAATAACATGCAAACACATGAACGCACGCAAACACATGAATGTTGTGCATGTAAACACATGAATGTAGTGCATGTAAACACATGCGGAACGGACACACATACACATGCAACGCATGCGCGCATGTACACAAACGCACACACACTATGATGTGTGAAACGTCTCAGGTTACGTATGTAACCCTAGTTCCCTTGCGTCGAAACGCTGTGAGAACGCCTCTGCGTTAATGCGTCGTGAAGCGCCTGTAGAACCATTCCATCGGAAAAAAGATCGATCGTCGGTGTGATGACGTCATCGACCGGAAGCTATAAAGCGTCCGTGAAAACAAACAGGAACTAACTTCTGATAAAGCCTGAAGTAAGTGATCACGGACACGCCGGGAGTATGGCAAAGCGACGCAGCGTCTCGTTCCCTCAGGGAACTAGGGTTACATACGTAACCTGAGACGTTCCCTTTCGGGGAACTCGAGCTGCGTCGAAACGCTGTGAGAACGCTTATACCCACATCGCCATAGGACCAAGTGTCTCGTATGTGTGAAGCCGAAGCGCACACGGTTACGAGAGTACCTGTGCCCCAACAGTAGATGTCAGGTCTAGTTCGTAGAACCTGACGAAAGTTAATGGAGACGACCAACCGGCCGCGTTACAGATGTCATGGAGGGAAGCCCCCGACAACAGTGCTTTAGAAGCAGCCATACCCCTTGTAGAATGCGCCCGGACAGCCAGTGGAGACGGCTGCCCGGCCGCCTCATAAGCAAGTGAGATTGCCTCGACCACCCACTTGCTCATTCTCTGCTTAGATACTGGGGCCCCTTTCTTAGGGGGCCCGAAACAGACAAACAGCTGATCAGTTTTCCTCCACAGGGCAGCTCTGTGGACATAAGTATCTAGCGCCCTAACAGGGCACAGCAGATTCAATCTTTCCTGGTCTGACGTCGTTAAAGGAGGAGGACAGAACGCCTGAAGAGTGATGGGGCCCCGTGGGCTCGTAGGAACCTTGGGGACATAACCCGGCCTGGGATGCAGAAATGCTTTCACCATCCCAGGCGCAAACTCTAAACATGAGGGCCCTACAGACAGGGACTGAATATCTCCTATTCTTTTGAGAGATGAAATAGCCAAAAGGAATACCGTCTTGAGGGTAAGGAACTTATCCGAAACCTCCTCCAAGGGTTCGAATGGAGGCTCGGACAAGCCCTGTAAAACAATGGCTAAGTCCCATGCTGGGACCCTCGAGTGCATCACAGGCCTCAACCTTAAAGTGCCACGGAGGAAACGTGTAATCAGAGGGTGTCTTCCCAAAGACACTCCACCCAAAGGGACGTGGAAGGCACCCAAGGCCGCCACGTACACCTTTATTGTGGAGGGGGTCAACCCTGCCGAGAACCTTGCCTGCAGAAACTCCAGCACTGTACCAACCGGGCAGTTAACTGGGTCCCACTGGCGTTCTCTGCACCATGCTGAGAAAAGTTTCCATTTCAGAGCGTACAGTTTCCTCGTGGACGGAGCTCTGGAGTGAAGGATGGTCTCTACGACCTCGGCCGAGAGACCTTCCTCTATGAGCCTAGCCCCCTCAGAGGCCAGGCCCACAGTTTCCACATCTCCGGGCGTGGGTGCAGGAATCTCCCGCCCGCCTGAGAGAGTAGATCCCTCCTGGTCGGAATCTCCATCGGAGAGCCTTCCAGGAGAGATATCAGGTCCGAAAACCATACTCGGGTCGGCCAGTACGGAGCCACTAGAAGTACCTGGGCCCCGTCCCGGCGTACCCTCTCCAGAACTCCTGGAAGCAAGACAATCGGGGGGAAGGCGTACAGAGGCAGCCTCGGCCACTCCTGTACCATGGCATCCAGCCCCAGCGGGGCCGGATGGGTCAGAGAAAACCACTGCGGGCAGTGGGAGTTCTCTGCCGAAGCAAATAGGTCTATTTCCGCTTTCCCATAAACCTTCCATAGGAGCTCCACCACCTCTGGGTGGAGTCTCCATTCCCCGGGCCTCGGCCCCTGCCTCGACAGGCTGTCTGCTTCCTGATTCAGGACCCCGGGGATATATACTGCCCTGATTGACAGCAATTTCCCCTGGGCCCACAGGAGGATCCGATGTGCCAATTTGTCCAGCGGACGGGACCTCAGACCCCCCTTGTGATTTATGTAGGCGACCACCGATGTGTTGTCTGACCTGACTAACACATGGTGGCCCCTGAGGTCGGGCAGGAACTGTTTCAATGCAAGAAACACTGCGAGCATCTCTAACCGATTTATGTGCCAGTGCCGCTGATGTTCCTGCCATAGACCCTGGGACGAGCGACCACTCATGGTCGCCCCCCAGCCCGTGAGAGAGGCGTCTGTCGTTAGCATTACGCGACGAACATGAGCCCCCAACACGGGACCCTGAGATAAAAACCCCGGGTTTTTCCACATGACCAGAGCACGTAGGCATCGCCGCGTGACTTTGATCGTGCGGAGCGGATTTCCCCTCGGGGAGAACCCTTTTGTTTTGAGCCACCACTGCAGTGGCCTCATGTACAGTAGGCCAAAAGGTATCACGTTGGACGCTGCTGCCATGAGACCTAACAGTTTCTGGAACTGTTTCACAGTGACGGCCCGGCCTAGCTTCTGTTCTTTGACTGCTGCCAGGATCGATGTTATGCGTGTTGGCGATAATTGCGCCCGCATAATTACCGAATCCCAGTTCACACCTAGAAAAGTGGTTCTCTGAGCCGGAGAAAGCACACTCTTCTTGGCGTTCAGCCTCAACCCCAGCTTCGACATATGGGCGAGAACAGCATCTCGATGCTGAACCGCCATCTGCTCTGTATTCGCTAGAATCAGCCAGTCGTCGATATAGTTCAGTATGCGGATGCCCTGCAGACGCAACGGCGCCAGAGCTGCATCCACACACTTGGTGAACGTGCGGGGTGACAGTGCTAGACCGAAGGGAAGTACTCGATATTGGTATGCCTCTCCCCCGAAGGCAAACCTCAGGAACTTCCTGTGATGTGGAAGGATGGAGACATGAAAATACGCATCTTTGAGGTCTATGGTGACAAACCAATCCTCCGACTTGATCTGCGCTACAATCTGTCTGAGTGTAAGCATCTTGAATTTGAGCTTGGCCACCGAGCGATTTAATAGTCGCAGATCTAATATCGGGCGTAAGCTCCCATCCTTCTTCGGCACGATGAAGTAACGGCTGTAAAAGCCAGACTCCCTGCTGGGAGGGGGAACCCTCTCTATAGCCCCTTTTTGCAGGAGTGTCTCTACTTCTTGTGCCATTACCAGAGCCTGCTCCGGGCCCACCTCTGTAGGTAGGACACCGCTGAAAGGAAGTGGCCGACTTCTGAATTGAATGGCGTACCCCTTCTCTATTATCTGCAGGACCCAATGAGATATATTTAATAGACGTTTCCACTCGTCTAGAAAATCTACTAAGGGAACCAGCCTCTCGAGGCTGGCCTCTGGTGTACTTTGAGCAACAAGCACAGTGCCCTGAAGCGGCGGACCGGCAGGGAACGACTGACTTGACTGCTCGGGGGCCCCCCGAAGGGGGCGCGGACCACCCTCGGGTGGCCCGCGGAGACCGACTGCGCCCCGGCATTGCGGCGGGTACGGGTCGCAGGGAAACGGGTACCGTAGGCAGGGGTAAGCACCGTTTCCCTACGGGGGGAACCACCCTCAGCGTCCTGATGCTTCTGGCTTCAGGAACGCTTCGACGAGGCCTTCTTGGCGATCAGGACAGTCCTCAGATCAGTCCTGCCCCTCGAAGACCTCGCCTGAGAGCGCCGCCCCTCGTCCCCACGCTGAGGGGGAGTTCGGGTGGCGACGCTCTGTTTCTGCTGCGCCCTGTGAGCGGAGCTCGTACTCGGCTTGGGCTGCCTGGTATCGGCCGCAGCCCCAGGGACCTGGACACGGAGAGGGAGAAACTGCTTTAGCGCCGCAGCTTGTTTCTTTAACTCCTGGAACCTCTCGGTGACAGTGTGTACTGCGTCACCGAAGAGGCCGCCAGGAGACAGCGGCGCATCAAGCAGAAAGCTTTTCTCCCTCTCCTTGATTTCAGTGGGGTTGAGCCACAAATGCCTCTCCGTAGCCACCAAGGCTGCCATAGAGCGGCCAACACATCTGGCCGTCTCCTTGGTGGCCCGGAGAGCAAGATCAGCTGATGTACGTAGCTCATTGATCACATCACCCCCCACTTCATCACGTCCATCTAGGTCCCTAAGCAGGTCAGCCTGATAAGCCTGCATTATAGCCATTGTATGCAGGCATGCAGCAGCCTGACCTGCCGCCAAATACGCTTTGCCCACCAGTGCCGACGTTGTTTTTAATGGTCTGGTGGGCAAAGTCGGGGCCTTCAGGGACGATGCCGAGGAAGGCGAGAGATGGCTCGCAAGCGTCTCTTCTACCTTTGGCATCGCCCCATAACCGTAGTGCTTCAGCCCCAAGATGTTGCTGTAGACCGAAGTCTGAGGGCTGAACACACGATATGACGCCGGTCTCTTCCATGACTTTGCCACCTCGGTGTGCAAATCATGGAAGAACGGCAGGCCCCGTCGCTGAGGTTCTGAAGCGCGAGCGGGCAGGAATCTCTCATCTAATTTACTAGACCTCTTTCTTCCTGCCTCTGATCTCTCAATGGGCCAGTCAATATTTAATCTGGCCACAGCTCGCGTCAAAACCTCAACGAGCTCCTCACTTGCAAGGGACTGAAGTGGCGAATCTTCAGTTGCGATGCTCTCAACGTCCACCTCCTCGGAGCTGGATAGTTGGAGCACCGGCGACTCTCTCGGGGGGGAAGAAACCGCAATGCGTGCTTCCAAGCCCCGAGAAGAGCCGCTGGATGGAGCAGGTGAGGGCAGAGATAAGGCAGCGCCCGTCTCAAACCCCTCTGCAACATCCAATTGTGAACCCCACGACTGCAGTCTCCGCTCTGCCTCGGCAGCAGCGGGACCAGAGCCGCGGGGAACACGAGCCGAGGCACCCTCCTCGAAGAGTGCCCGGCGGGAGCGCAGCGTTCTCAGTGGTAGCTTCTCACAGTGCTCGCAAGCAGCCCCCTCGAGGGCTGCCTGGGCATGCTGCGCTCCCAAGCAGGCAACGCACAGAGAGTGTGTATCCCCACCCGTGATGTAGCGAGGGCAGGGATGAACACACCTCTTAAACTGACTGCTTTCACTCGCCATAATTCTATCTATTTTATTTTCTCTTTTTTTGTAAATAGGAATATTTAACAAAAGGGTGGAAAATCTCTTTCAATAGACAGACAAAAACACCAAATAGACAGACAGGTTCACACAGATCGCTTGCTGAAGGCTCAGAAGCTAGTTCCTGTTTGTTTCACGGACGCTTTATAGCTTCCGGTCGATGACGTCATCACGCCGACGATCAATCTTTTTTCCGATGGAATGGTTCTACAGGCGCTTCACGAAGCATTAAGGCAGAGGCGTTCTCACAGCGTTTCGACGCAGCTCGAGTTCCCCGAAAGGGAACAGTGGTATTTGAACTAAAACATTGAACTACTTTCAGGAGCAATTTAAATTATTATGATAGTGCAAAGGGTTGAAGAGTTACGGTAACTTCAATACAGCTTGGTTAGCTGTGTCGTCGACGGAAGTTTTTTAGCTTATAGTATGACTGTATTAGCCTTAAAGTTATGAAACTGGTATGTTCCAAAACTATGACAAAATTTGCATTCAGGAGATATGAGCATTCAAAACTTACAGTCTCTCATTTCCTTTAAAACGAATCTTAGATTTTAGTGACATCATCGCAGACTTCACTTTCTCGTCAAATCTTCTGTCCAATCAAAATGCTGTCTAGAATCTAAAGCCCCTACGCTGCTGAAGCTGCGGCTGAAATCGGTCAGTTGTTAACACACATTTACTAATATCTACATGGTGAAAGGCACTATATATGTGATAGGAAATGATTCAGTGTAAATATGCTTTCAGTTGAGGCGAATGAAGCCTGATTTCACGTTAGTTTCACACACTGCAGCAGCGCACACACCCCAACGGCTCTGGTCTAAATTTAGACTACAGACATGAGAGGATCATATTCGCGAGTCCACGCAGACAACAAACATATCGACCCATTTGAATTCTGCACAGAATGCTGAATTTCAAAGCGATATGGAGGAGATTATGATGGTAAACAGTGTTAGAGGAAACTGGCTTTACCAAACAGAAAGGTCCGCTCTTGCTCTCTAGTCAAACTGTATATTAACAAAACGCTATTGGCTGTTTCAAAAAGGGGGAGGAGCTGCTAACAGGGGAAATTACGTCAACACACTGAATAATGTGGCACGTTTCAAGGCACTTCAGTGGGCCTGACATCTGAAGTCTCAGATTATATATATAAATTGTGCGTTTATGTAAAGAGTGCAGGTACCATTGTTTTGTCGCTGGTCAAGTCAACTTTATTTATATAGCGCTTTTACAATGATGATTTTTAGGGATATTGATCTAGATGTTAGGTGTTACAGTTTAAGCAATTACTTGTTTTGAACAGCATTGAAAGCCATTTTTTTATTGAGTACTTGAGGAATCATGACAGCACTAATTACATTAATTAAAACAATTGGGAGTCGACATGATTACCCTTCATTAAATTTAATTTCACAAGTGTTTAAATGAAGTGTAAGAAATAATCTTTTTCTGTGTTAAAGTGTTCAGTCTCTTTTTGAGTTGAGGTGATTGAGTGATTGATCTGTAAATTATTGAACACATGAGTGGCTCCTTAGTAAAGTGATACAATCAACATTAAACACTCTTTAATTTAAACAATCTCAGTCTCAGCACAGTCAGGACTTTGACACATGAAGAACAAGATTAGTTCATTCTTAATAACCATTGAAGGGGGGGGATTCTGAAATCCACTGCCGCTTCAATATACCTGTATATATTCATATCCTAATTAACTTCATAATCAAAATCTTAATTAATATTTATCTTCCTATATTTCCTATATGTCAGGAGTGGAGTAACAGCGTTTGCTCACTTAGCCCGGCTTACAGATATGAAATATGGATTTGTCTTTCATTTAATTTATTATGTTTATTCCTTTTATATTTCCTTTTACTGAAACACTAAAGACTCAAGATGAATATTGCCTGTACTATTGTGTGTCCCTCTCACTGAAAGAAAGCACATGTTATCAGTATGTTTTGGTAAGAACTAGTTAGAACTGGAGCTTAATCAGCTCCAACCTTGGAGAGACTGTGTATCTGTGTATGTGCGCAATATTCTGTGTTACAGATCAGAATGGTGTACAATGGGCACCCTTTTACCCAATTAAAAAAACTGGTAAAAAAAACTGTTAGGGGTTAACAGCTTATGACCCAGGACCAGTAGTGAAGAAATGAAGACAGAGTCAGGATTCCAATTAAATAAAAGAAAAATTTACTTAAGAATAGTTTGCAGTTTCAAAAGCAGAAGCCAGCTTCAAGTCTCACAAGGAGTTCGTAGGCCGCGCTCCCTCTCTCACCGTCTCGTTGCCTCGCCCTATATTACATACAATTGTCCCAACAGTTATACCATTTTCAAGGTCTTATCCACGTCCTTACTGCGATGTGGATGGTTCTGATTGGCTCAGAGACAATGCACAGTCATGGTAAATTTCCACTCAAGTCAGTTAATCTGATGCATGTTTCCACTGACGTGTCACTTGTTGATGCTTTCACCCCAGAATTAGGCCCGTAGTGACCTTCCAGATCTGGAGCAGGCGCCAGCTTGCCCAGAACAACAAGTCCACCCATCTCTTAGGGTGCCCATTGTACACCATTCTGATCTGTAACACAGAATATTGCGCACATACACAGATACACAGTCTCTCCAAGGTTGGAGCTGATTAAGCTCCAGTTCTAACTAGTTCTTACCAAAACATACTGATAACATGTGCTTTCTTTCAGTGAGAGGGACACACAATAGTACAGGCAATATTCATCTTGAGTCTTTAGTGTTTCAGTAAAAGGAAATATAAAAGGAATAAACATAATAAATTAAATGAAAGACAAATCCATATTTCATATCTGTAAGCCGGGCTAAGTGAGCAAACGCTGTTACTCCACTCCTGACATATAGGAAATATAGGAAGATAAATATGAATTAAGATTTTGATTATGAAGTTAATTAGGATATGAATATATACAGGTATATTGAAGCGGCAGTGGATTTCAGAATCCCCCCCCTTCACCATCCATTTTGTTTCTGTGGTCCTTACATATCATTTAATGTGATAATTTGAATCAGTTTTTATATAAGCTCTCTCTCTCTCTCTCTCTCTCTCTCTCTCTCTCTCTCTCTCTCTCTCTCTCTCACACACACTCACACTCACACTCACACACGCACGGTCGTGTTTCCATGTTTTATGGGGACTTTCCATAGGCGTAATGGATTTCATACTGGACAAACCGTACATCCTATCCCCTTACACTGCCCCTGCCCCTAAACCTACCCATCACAGGAAACATTCTGCTTTTTTACTTTCTCAAAAAAACTCCTTCTGTCTGATTTATAAGATGTTTTCCTCATGGGGACCTAAAAATGTCCCCACAAGGACAAGGATTTCGGATATTGCCATCTTTGTGGGGACATTTTGTCCCCATAACGTAGGGATTACCAGGTCACACACACACACACACACACACACACACACACACACACACACACACACACACACACACACACACACACACAAATAACATGGTACATCTCACTTACATCAAACGTGATCTGTAATCTGTGTTTGTTTTAATAATAGTCTGTGTTGATCTTATCTGTTTGTCTGATCTGAGAGAGTGAAGAGTGTGTCATTGTTCTCTACAGGTTGAATGATTGCAATATTACAGATGAAGGTTGTGCTGCTCTGGTTTCAGCTCTGAGATCAAACCCCTCACACCTGAGAGAACTGGATCTGTCATTGAATAATATAGGAGACTCAGGAGTGAAGATGCTCCCTGCTGTAGTGGAGAATCCTCACTGTAAACTGGAGGGACTTTGGTAAGATCATCTTTACTATAAAAACTCGGAGTGAATGTGATTTAATATGTAGATTTTGTACATGAAAGCAGATAAGCCTGTATGAAAGAAAGCAAATCTGTGTTCAAGGTGCGAGGTTGGGAGAGATGCTTGTTATAGTTCTCCCTCTGTTTTTATGGCAACCTAAGGCTGCGTTTACACTTGGCATTACCATGTGACCTATATCCGGATGTTGTTCACATTGAAAAGACAAGAGTAAACACGCTTCTAATCTGGAGGTTATCCAATCAGTGTGTCCTGGTCCAGAGGTAGTAGAGGACGCATTGTGATCTGATCTCAGTGTAATGTAAACGTAATCCAGCCCTCGGATCTACATTCAGATGTTCAGAGATATATTTTCATCATTCAAGATTAATGTTGGGAAACTTAAAATGGTAGATTAAAGGGCTGGTTGCATCCGATTTCACTTTTTTAACTTTAGTTAGTGTGTAATGTTGCTGCTTGAGCATAAACAGTATCTGCAAAGTTACAGCGCTGAAAGTTCAATGCAAACGGAGATATTGTCTTATAAATTTATGCCAGTTGGGACTACAACGAGCTTCTTCCTGGGTTGCTGACATTATAAACCCTTGCTAGTCTCCGCAGATGTGACTTCTGCCCGTAATGGTAAGGGGCGTGGTGTTTCCGTACAACCTGTGCTTGACACTTCAGCCAATAAAAATACAGGACACTACATTTGGCCATCTAACCAATCTAAGACCATTGCGTTTTTTTAAAGGAATGGGCTTCATAAAAGCAGGAAGCAAACGAGCCGTTCAAAGGACAGTGGAAACAGCGGTGTGGAGTAAAGGTAAAATATAAGAAAAATACGGCGTTTAAAAAAAGAAGTATTAAGACATTTTATACTGTGCTCCATAAACACAACCAAGCCTAGAAAAAAAACACGGAACCACCCCTTTACGTATTCTATTGGTGATCGTTTGTACTTTTGTTGAATAAATTCAGTGCTGTGTGCACTGCCATAGAGGCTAAATTGAAAGTTGTGCCTTTCAAGCGCACCAGAGGAGCCACAGACCTCATTTAAATATTGTACGGGAAACAGAAATCAGTTATCCGGATACAGAGGCCACTTGATGTGAACAAATGTAAACGCGCCATGTTCTGATTGCCTAATGATCCAATCTGCTTGATCAGATCACGGTGATGGCATGGTAAGGCCAAGTGTAAATGCAGCCAAAGTGTGAGTACAGATGTGGCTTTTGCAGATCACCAAACCTGCCTGTGTTTTATTAATATAAAATATTATAAATGTAATTTTTTTTTTAACTGTTGGTTCATTAAGCCTCAATAAAGGTTCCATAAAGTGCATTGATACAATGAAATCTACATAGAAGGTATATGGCTTATGTAAAGGCAAAATACTCCCATCCTGTCCATTTACAACCCTAGGCTTTGTCCTTATAAAGGGGCTGTTATTACCTTATTTGAAAGGGTCATGAATAATAATGTTGAGCTCTTCTCTAATGTTTTACTGCAATGCTCATTTTAGTAGCTCACTCAAGTGCAGTTATTCAGCAAACACAATCGGAAATAGTCAAGAAATTCATACTTGGATTTATTAGCCCTACAGTTCATCACTGAGGAGGTTTGATGGCAGATTCAGTCGCACGAACAGCACAAGCGATTAGTTAATCGTGACAGAACTCAGATCGATTGAATGACACTTTAAGCAGAAAATCTAAAATGGAGTTGTTGAAATGCAGCATATTTGTTTATTGGTGTTTTCAGATCACTGTGCACAAGAGAGACAATTTGCAATATGGTTGCCAGATTGCAAATTGGAAGTAAAACACCAGATAAAATATGTGTTCTATAACAGAAAAGCTCTTATTGGGGATTTAAATTTGAAATTTAAACCTGGTAACCACAAACACTCCTCTTTTTTCCCAGACAAAATCAAAGGGAGAAATTTTGTTAAAGTTTTTTTTTTTTAAACAAAATTTTAGTCTTGTCTTTTTTCATCAACAATATTGCATGTTCATATAGTCACATTTTTCGTCATATTTTTGTTAACAAAATTAACACTAGTCAGAGCAAACTAAAAACGTTACGTTAAACTGTTGCTGTATCCTGTTTTAGTTGAACATCAGCCATGCCTGTTTACAGTTGTGGGAAGGAAATGAAAAGTGCTCACATCCCCTGTACAGCCTGGAACATAACATTTATATCCATGATCTGCCATTTTCACTATTGTCCTTTCTTGTTTCTTCACAATACCTGCAGAACTTCTGATGATTTGGCTGTGCAGGTCCATGTTAACACCTGGCTTTGAACATGGGCTGGTATATGTTAGGGGTGTCCATGGTTAACCGATTGACCGATTAACCGTTAAAAATTGCGTAACCGAGTGAAACATTTTGCTCGGTTAAGTGGTGTCAATGACGTGCCTTGAATTTAGTGGTAATATATTTTTGCACCCCTAGAGACCGCCAGAGCGCTCCCAGACATTTGTAATATCCACAAGAAGAAGTCATGACCAGCTTTCTAAGCGGGCAATGAAGCGGGCAAAGAAAGCGTGGGAGCACTTTAAAAATGAGAGTGACGGGGCAAAATGCAAGTATTGCAATGCAGTGCTTACCGCATTTTTCAGGCTATAAGTCGCTCCGGAGTATGAGTCGCATCAGTCAAAATATGCGTCATGAAGAGGAAAATAACATAAGTCGCACTGGACTAAAAGTCGCATTAGGGCAGAAGCAGGGCGCGAGCCGCGCGCGCTGTGGATAACGGAGCAGAAGAAAGAAAGTTTGAAGTGAGAAACTTGTGAACTAGAGAAAAGCAGACGTTACTTTAACTGTAATGAAGAAAACCAAAAAGCTGATCGCGGACTGAAAGCAAGATGGCCAGAGCTGAAGGAACGAGTCCACAGATGCTTGAACTCTCTGCCGGGAGAGGCTCAGCAGCGCGAGTCAAACGCTGTGAATCATTCTCGGCTGCATATTTTACTAACCGTGCAGGCGCCCTCGCGGCCACTCGCATTGCTCGTGAACTGGAGCGCATCTCATCCTAGTGCCTCTATACTCTGGGAACTCTGGGATACTCTGGGTGCCTTGATACTCTCGGAACAGCCTATTCGTTCAGAAATTTCTTTCTGTGTCTTACCCTCTCGCTTGAGGGTGTCAATGATGGCCTTCTGGACAGCAGTCAGGTCGGCAGTCTTACCC
Source organism: Pseudorasbora parva (assembly GCF_024679245.1). Classification (NCBI taxonomy): domain Eukaryota; kingdom Metazoa; phylum Chordata; class Actinopteri; order Cypriniformes; family Gobionidae; genus Pseudorasbora; species Pseudorasbora parva. The sequence goes on from NC_090179.1 coordinate 46,384,773, forward strand.
ATGATTGTGGTTTTGAGTAATGAGCCAGGCTGGGAGTTTTTAAAAGCCTCAGGAATCTTTTGCAGGTGTTTAGTAGGGCTGTAACGATACACCAAACCCACGATTCGGTTCGTATCACGATTTTTGACCCACGGTACGATACAAACCTCGATATGGGGGGGACAAAACAGTTTTATTCTGTACAGTATTCTGTAGCCTATTTTGCCGTCAATACCATATATCTGTATGGTCAATAGGCTACTGCCGACGTTTTCTTTGCGGTACCAATAGGCAATATATATTTAACATGAAGTATAGGGCCTCCTGTACATCAATACAGGAGGCCCTATACCGCGTCAGACACGCTTCTGGTGTGCAAAGAACCTGTTGGACCTGGACAGGAAGGATAATTCTGGGAGTTGGAAGGGGTGTATCGCGATTCTGCCTTCTCACATCGCGATACAGGTTCGTGGACCTGCGTATTGCGATTTCGATTTCATATCGCATATCGTTACAGCCCTAGTGTTTAGAGTTAATTAGTTGATTCAGATGTTGATTCAGGTGATTAGGTTAATAGCTCGTTTAGAGAACCTTTTCATGATATGCTAATTTTTTGAGATTTTGGGTTTTCATGATGTGTATGCCAAAATCATCAGAATTAAAACAATAAAAGACCTGAAATATTTTAGTTGGTGTGCAATGAATCCAAAATATATGAAATTTTAATTTTTATCATTACATTATGGAAAATAATGAACTTTTATCACAAAATGCTAATTTTTTGAGAAGGACCTGTATGTGTGTGTGTATGTATATGTATATATAATATACACTAGCCTACATTTTGTAGTATGCAGTTTTACAGATGCTAGAAATGTGGCTTTCAAATGAAAGATTGGTATCAAAGAGCACACCCAGGTACCTCAATGATGACGAGGGCTTGACAGAGCAGTCTTCAAGTGTTAGACATAGGGATGGGCATTTTTGTCAATTTTTCATTTCGATCATCGATAGGTCTCATCGATAGGCACGTGAGCTTGGCCTCCTTCATTATCATGAGTAAGGTGAGATCTCTTCCCAATAAGATTGACAAGCTGGTGGCGCTTACCCGACATCAGTGGGAGTATAGAAAGTGTTGCGTAATTGTGTTTTTGGAAACCTGGTTAACCCCACACATCCCAGACTCCACCATTTCATTGGATTATTTTCATCTGTGTCAGGCAGACAGGACTGAGGACAATGGAAAGAGGAAAGGAGGAGGTCTGGCTGTGTTTGTTAGTGAGATATGGTGTAAGCCAGGCCATTGTTCAGTGTAAATGGTACTGTGTAAAAGGGACATTGACCTGTTAGTGGTTAGCATGAGGACATATTAACTGCCACGGGAGTTCACGGACGTTTTGGTTTGGTTTGGTTACTTTATTGTCCCCGAGGGGAAATTCTGCTTGGGCACAGTGCATAGTTGCTTCTTAAAAGAACATCACAAACATAAAAAACACCACAGACATCACAGATCACACAAATACTGCTTGGGCATAAGGCAAAGGTAATTCATAAAAAAAAAAAAAAAAAAAACACATTATTGACAACTCAGGTCCATGAATGAAAGTGCATGTGCTAAAGTGCTTATATGTTTATTGCACGTTGCCCTAATAGCACCGGAATCATATATAAAGTTCTTTATTTTCCTTTCTTCCTCTTTCCCTTTGGACACAGCTCTATTTTACATTGTTCAGCAGCTTAATGGAGGCTGGCACAAATGATAATTTTAAGCGATTCGTTTTACATTTTGGTACCCGGAGTCTTCTTCCTGATGGCAGGGTTTCGTATTCAAGGAAGAGGGGATGTTTAAGATCAGATTTAATTTTCATAGCCTGTTTCATAATTGTCTGATCATACAGGGTCTGAATAGGCTCATAGTCTCTCCTTCCTATAATTTTCATAGCCGTTTTGTGCATGTTGGCAAGCTTGTTTTTCAGTTTTAGTGTTAAGTTGCCAAACCAAGCACTAATTCCATATCTGATGACACTCTCCAATATTGCACGGTAGAAGATCATCATGATCTGACTGCTCACTCCATACAACCTTAATCGCCGCAGAAAATAAAGCCTCTGCTGCAGTTTATTGCACAGGTTATCAACATGTGTATTCCAGCAGAGAAGATTATCGATGTGGACACCTAAGTATTTGTATGAGGACACCTGAGTTACTTCCTGGTTTTTAATGACCACTGGCTTGTGGTCTGTAACTTTCCTCGGGTCAAAGACCATCTCCTTTGTTTTATGAATGTTTAAAAATAGATAATTTCTGTCACACCATTTAACGAATGTATCTATTTCATCTTGGAACATAGAGGAGTCTACATCCTTGTATAAAAGGCTCAAGATCGCGGTATCATCTGCAAATTTCATTATATAGTTGTTAACGTGAAATTTCCTACAGTCATTGGTGTACAATGTAAACAGTATTGGTGACACTACACAACCTTGAGGAACTCCTGTGTTACAGTATTTGACCTCCGATAGTGTCCTGTTGACCCTCACTTGCTGTGCCCTGTTGTTTAAAAAAGAATAAAACCATTTAATTAAGATAGTATTAACGTTCATGTTTTTAAGCTTCTCTAAAAGCACATGAGTTTGGACTGTGTTAAAAGCTGAACTAAAGTCGACAAACAAGATTCTAGCATAAGCGTTTATGTTTTCGAGGTGTTTAGAAATAAAGTGAGAGATGCATAGAATTGCGTCATCAGTGCTGCGTTCTTGCTTATAGGCAAACTGGTACACATCTATAGCTATAGCACAGGTTATAGCTGTGTATGTCTCCCACTCTGCTAAAGCAGACACTGCCTGTGATACACTTCTCTTAGTTACCAGCAGCCTGCAGACACAGCACCCACAGGCTCTCTTCCTGTTCTCTGGTGACTTCAACATTTACACAGTATGTCAACTGTCCCACCAGAGACAATAAAACACTGGATTTATTTTATGTAAACTCCAATAAGGTATACTCCCACTCACCCCCTCCCTCCCCTTGGCAGAGCTGACCACAACATTGTCCAGCTACATCATGTGTATAGACCTGTAGTGCACATGAAGCCTGTGGAGCCCCGTCTGGTGAAGAGATGGACTACTGAGAGTGAGGAGGCTCTAAGGGACTGCTTCAACATTACTGAGTGGACTGAGCTGGTGATACCAATGGGTATGACCTCTGGCCATACACATCTCTACACCTCATCATTGTTCCACGGACTCACATGCCCTATCACACTGCCCCTGACCTTCACATCGGCCCAGGTGAGAAAAGAGCTGAGAAGGATCAAAGCACGGAAAGCAGCTGGACCAGACGGCTTCAGCTCCAGGTTCCAGGGATTATTGGACATGTCTTCAGTCTGAGCCTAAAGCTGAGGGTAATACCACAGTTATGGAAGAGCTCCTGTTTAGTACCAGTGCCCAAGACACTGCACGCTAAGGACTTCAGCAGCTTCAGGCCGGTGGCTCTCACGTCACATCTGATGAAGACATTGGAGAGACTGGTCCTGAGCCACCTCCGCTTGAAGGTGAGCTTAGCGATGGACCCACTGCAGTTTGCCTAAAGACCTGGGACCGGAGTGGAGGATGCTGTGATCTTCTTATTACATCGTGCTCTAACTTACCTGGAGAAGCCCGGCAGCACTGTGAGGATTCTATTTGTTAACTTCTCAAACATGTTCAACACCATACAGCCAGTGCTTCTGGGAGACAAGCTTGCACGGTCTGGAGTGGACTTACATCTGGCTGAGTGGATTTTGGACTACCTGACAAACAGTTCCCAGTTTGTGAGAGCCTATGACTGTGTGTCTGATTCCATGACCTGCAGTGTGGGTGTCCCTCAGGGCATGGTGCTCATGCCCTCCCTCTTCACCCTCTATACGGCATGTGGGTTACAGAAGGGTCCTGGCGAAACTGTCATCAATGCTGGTCCATGAGTCCCACCCTATGCAGGACACACTGTCAGCTCTGCGGAGCAGCTTCAGTGACAGACTGCTCCCTCCTCAGTGTGTGAAGGAGAGATACCGCAGGTCTTTGCTTCCCGCTGCAGTCAAACTGTACAATGAACACTGCTAATCATAAAACTGTTTTTACAGCTTAAAATATTTTTGTAATATTTAACTGTGTATTTTTTTTACATGTGATGCATGTTAGCATTAACTATGTATATTTATAGTTCATATCACACCAGCAAAAAAGAAATAAAATACAAAAATACACAAAACAAAGTGCAGTGATGAGCTCAACACCACAGTAGCCATCTCATTACTGCGGTATGGCAGCAATTGTATACCCTAATGTAATCCAGGCCACTAAAGGGTTAAAAATAGAATCTTGAGAAAAAAAATCTATCATGCTTTATATGGAGAAAAAGAATGTTATTAACTCAAAATGTACTTCAATTAATAAGAGAAATTGATACTTACAAATATTTTTGTTATATGCAAATTGAAACTAGTCAGAGTAATCTGAGAATGCAGATTGGTTGAAATAGAGGTTAGTCCCACCCCCCTAGAGATTGGTTTAAGGGAGAATTCAAGTGACTATGTTTAGGTTGCAGAGCTCTAATAAGAGATTAAAAAAACTGCAAATTGAGCTTGAACCTTTGGGAAGTGCGTTGTATCAAACATGATTGCGTGTAGATACATTTGAGTATGAGAACGAGATGATTTCCCTGAAGACATCTGAATCAACGTGTTTACAATTATTTTTTTTCAATTCTTTCCTTTTTGTTTTTTGGATTATCTCTCTCTTTTCTTTGTGTATATGCAAGTGAATGTGTATATGCTGAGCTCCAGCGATTGAGATTGTCATTGTGGAATTGTCCTTGTCTGTTGCTGTGTGCACGTTGCTTGGACTATCTGTTTCGTATCTGGTGATGTGATTTCAAGAGTGTGAAATATCAATTGGTAAGACAAAACAGCTTTTCTTACTTCTTATACTATTTTTCTTTCTTCTTTCTTTTTTTTTGATTGAGATACAGATTTTTCACAGAATTAACTGAATTTTCATCAACCGTGTGTTTTTATTTCATCAACAATACTGTTTTTATTTATTTTTAATATATTTTTGTTGCCATTTTTTATCTTACATTTCAAAAGTCATTAAGAAAAAGTCCAAGAAAACAAGAGCCATCCAAAAATATTTTTTTCTTGTTAACATTTATTTTTGATGTCTGAGATGTCAGTTCCTTCTTGCTCTTATGGTGCATCAGTTTTTTTTTCCTCCAGAGAGTCGCACTTAAGCCCCGTTTCCACCAAAATTACCCGGAACAATTTGTACCAGGAACTTTTTTACAGGAACTTTTCTCCCCCCCAGACCTGCAACTGTCTGCGTTTCCACCGCAATAAAGTTCCATGAAGATTAGGCAAATTAGTCCGGTGATGTAAGACTGGGTTCGACTGCTCCTCCAAGTCAGTGACGGACAGTAATCATTTTTGTGTGTACCGATTGAAAGATTTAATTGTCTGTTTACATGAGACGTTGTCTAAACCGATCTGGTGTTTACATGTGATGACTTTCAATCACAATCATTTTGTCACATGCAGTTTGTCTGCCGCATCAAAAATGACAGCGCTGTTTTCTCCAGCAGCTGGAATGTGTTAACTATAGCCATAGCAACTCTTAACGGCCACCAGGACTAATAAAGTATTATATAAGCTATTTATTTGTTGTAAAGTTTAATAATCATCTCAGAAAAAAAAATTCTTCTGTCAGGCACAGTTAAAGTAAAAACTGCCTGGGGCAATATACGCCCAACATTATCTTCATAACTTACGAAATAAAAAGTGTACCCCTCAGAAAAAAAAACTTTCCTCTCTTTTCAACATGAGCCCGGCGCACGCTGTCACGTCATGTAAGGACGCACACTTAAAAGTAATCGGTCAGGTCGTTTACATGGTGAAAAATATAGACTGTAAAAAAATTTATAACGAATATGGAAGAGATTCAAGCTGTGCTGCTTTTGCTGGTTATGTATAGGTTTACTAAGAGGTAATTAACAACGACAGAAAAGAGCACTAATATGCAGATTCAGCAGCATGCAGCATATTCAGAAAGCTTGTAAAGATAGATTTAAAATGACAATGTATATTATTATCAGCTCTTACGGACATTGCACGTGAGATGGCTGAGACGAATATGCGCCATCAGACAGAGAGCAAGACTGATATTTACTGAACGTAGACCGAACCTCGCAAAAGACTTTTAAAAAAGCCGGTTGAAATAAAATGCTGCGTGAGCTAAACCAATCCGCATGTTCAATGCCCAAGTCCCGTCCCTCGAAAGTTCCTGAACTTTGAAAAAGTACTACATCGCGAGCAGGGCCGTTTGGAGGGGGAAATATTTACCCGGAACTTCATTTAGACCCTGGTTTTCTGCGGTCTAAACACACCGAGTACCACCCAAAGTTCCTGGTTCCTGAGTAAAGTTCCTGTGGTGGAAACAGGGCTTAAGTCTTCTGTGACTGGTCCAAAAGTGATTTAACTACCCCTGCAGTAACGTGCTAAGGGTTACACTAACACACACTCACACACACAGTCAAAGCTCCCACACTCTCTCTCACAGTCACACACTCTCTCACACACACATACACACACAATGCGGTAATGCAGTTATTGTAGACCCTAATACACCAACACACACAGTCTTACACTCTCTCTCATACACACACACACACACTCCCTTACACACATTGGGTTTCCATGTTTTATGGGATTTTACAAAGAAATTGTGTTTTTATACTGTAAAAATTGATATTTTCTCCTCTAATTCTAACTGATGTATTTTAACAATGTGAACTAATGAGTATTTATATATATTTCATATTGACAGCATTGTTATTTAAGTGGTCATGTTTAGCTTTGGAAATAGACTTAATGTGTCATTCTTCTCTACAGGTTAAGGAAGTGTGGTGTCACAGATGAAGGATGTGCTGCTCTGGCTTCAGCTCTGAGATCAAACCCCTCACACCTAAAAACACTGAGTCTGTCTGAGAATAATCTAGGAGATTCAGGAGTGAAGCTGCTCTCTGCTGTACTGGAGAATCCTCTCTGTAAACTGGAGACACTGAGGTAAGATCATACGTGACCCTCACATGAAACTGAGTCTCTGGTTTGTGACGAGCAGGGCGGGCAAGAGCCGTGCGAGGCCGGTGTCGGGATTGCAAATGAACGTCACCTGTGACACTCATTTGAACACAATTCACAATGTGAATTATATAATTTAATTTAATCTTAAAGTAACTAAATGGAATAGGGTAATTAAACTATTGTTACATTTAGAGCTGTCACTCACAATTATTTTGGTAATTGAGTATTCAGGCAATTATTTTGACATTTAATTGAGTAATCTGAAGAGAATTGTTCATCAGAATCCAGGTTAATCAAATTCAAATCATGAGGCGAGAATCAGTGTCAGACAAGCAGGATAGTCAGACGAGGAGCAAACAAAATCAAAAGACCTCCCAACTCAGGATCAGAAACAGGCAGGTGTTCACAGCAGAAAGCAGTCCGGAAAGGAAAACGGTAACCCAGAACAACTCCAGTGTCAGTAACAGTCCAAATGGTCAGCAGTAAAGAGAGCAGTCTAAGACCAGGGAATTCTGGAGAGGAACAGGGGACTGCAACACAACTGGGCCCGAGAAAAAATGTGAGATAAACAGAAAACAAAATCAACTAAAAAAACAAAACTAGACCAGCAGCCATATCACCCTTTAGCCCAAGACTGGTTTCCCACTGATGCTAAGCAGGGCTGAGCCTGGTCAGTACCTGGATGGGAGACCTATTGGGAAAACTAGGTTGCTGCTGGTAGAGGTGTTAGTGAGGCCAGCAGGGGGCGCTCACCCTGTGGTCTGTGTGGGTCCTAACACCCTAGTAAAGTGATGGGGACACTATAATGTCAAAGAGCACCGTCCTTCGGATTAGACGTTAAACCGAGGTCCCGACTCTCTGTGGTCATTAAAACTCCCTTCGAATTGTCCTTCGATAAAGAGTAGGGGTGTAACCCTGGCATCCTGGCCAAATTTGCCCATTGGCCTCTGTCCATCATAGCCTCCTAATCATCCCCCTATCCTGATTGGCTTCATCACTCTGTCTCCTCTCCATCAATCAGCTGGTGTGTGGTGAGCGTTCTGGTGCAATATGGCTGATGTCGCATCATCCAGGTGGATGCTGTACACTGGTGGTGGTTAAAAAAATTCCCTCTTCTATATGTACAGCACTTTGAGTGCCTAGAAAGGTGCTTTATAAATGGAACAAATTATTAGACAAGAAAAAAATGGGCAAGTGAACGGCAAGCACCATAGAACACAATGGGAGAGAACAAAAGGAAAGAAAGGATAGATATAGCAGGGAAATCCAGCCATAAGGAAAAACTGCTGAGCGCAAACGAGCGGATGCGCAGATTGTGTAACACCAACTGCTCTGCACAAACAGATATGAAAAAGACAAAAACACAAAAGTACAAAGGAGGAAAAAAATAGAAGGATCAAACCCAAGTCCTGACACTACTGTTCAATAAATACCTGTGTGGTTCAGTTCAACCTCTCTCAAATGCAGTCACCGCCAGTGTTTTTGTCATTTTCACAAGTTTTCATGGCTCACAGAATTATCATAACATGGAAACATATCAATTCAAGTTTCGTGCATTCTTTTTTAATCAACTCTTGAATGTGGGTTCAGAAGAAAAATCGAGTTTTAAAGACTAACATTACATCCAGATCAGACTAAGAACAATGATAAAACAGATGTAGTAACTGTTGGATCGAGTCCTTCAACACATCAAAGATTCAGTCCTATAGCTTGTCCTGGGGCGACATTTCATTCAATAACAGACGTTTTCTTTATATCAGGGGTCTCAAACTCAATTTACCTGGGAGCCAGTGGAGGTAGACTCTGGGTCAGGCTGGGCCGCATGAAGTATTCCACACACAAAAAAAAAGAGCACAACTGATCCAGTCTTCTCAATTATTATTAAAAGTTTATTATTCTTTATTATTAACAGTTCTTCAACATGAATGGTTCTTCTCAATATGAACTGTCCTTCTGAATTTGAACTTTCCTTCTGAACAAGGGTTCTTTATTAACATAATGTTTTCTTGCCTACTCTATTTTTTATTTTATTTTATAAAGCCTATAGAAATTAAATCATTATGTAAGAATGAAATAATGAATGATTTTAATTGTATTTAAAATAATAGATTAATTCAAAATAAGGCCGTAACCAGGTCAAACAGAACAGGAAACAAAATGCTTGGAAATAATCTTTTTGGGAATATTTGCAAACAATATTTGCATTGATTTGCGTCAAATACATTATTAGTCATGAGATTCTTTGCATGAGTGATTAAATATGTAATTCTACTATGTTTATACTACGGGGCCCGTTGAATGCTTGAATCTGATTGGCCAATGAACATTCTGAGATGTGCAATTATTTTCTGGGAAAAACACAGCGAACGTAGTTCCAGGCAGCTCTCTTGACCACATTACAGTTCCATATCACTTCGCATAGGTAACTGTAATAACGAAAATTACAGGATAAAAAAACAACAACAACAACATAAAGCAAAGGCTACATGTGACATTTTTTCACTAGCGAGGTAATAACAGCGCTGTTTAGATACGCACAGGGCTAAATCACACAAGCTCTCTCTCTCTTTCTAATAACTTCATTAATAACTGCAGTAGAATGCTATCAACGCCTCAAGATTACCTTAACAACTTTAAAATGACATTTCGGAACTATCAAAAGAGCTGTTGGATGAGAGGCGGAAGAAATAGTCCTACTCACAATAGCGATTTAAGTACAAAAATAATGCACACCTGAGGTGTGTAACGGCTACTCCCCTTCGCGTCGTGACTGCATCACCACCTCGGGTGTGCATTATTTTTCTAATAATCAACGGCCTGTCGTCAATTATTCCTTACAGATCCACTATTGATATTTGAATTTCCCAGTGGTCTGGTAGAATTTTAGTAAACTGTCTCAAAGGTTTTGAGCTCCAGTCCTAGTTTTTTTTAAAGATGTTCATCAATGATTGTACACTCTTAGAAGAAAAGGTTCTATCGGTGCTACGTATTTGGAACCTTTAAAAGGTTATATATAGATATACTCCAAAGACCCTTTTATGCTAAAAGGGTTCTAAAATGACAAGAAAGAACCCTTTTGGCACTTAAAAAGGGTTCTATATAGAACACTGCAAAAAAATGCATTTCTTACCAATGAAAAAAATGCATTTCTTATCTTAGCAAAAACTCTCTTAATTTTGAGTTATTTTTTGGCAAAATAAGACAATTACTTTTGCTTGTCTAGTATATACTTCTTGTTTTAAGAACGTTTAGATTTTTGGACTAGAAACAAGACAAAAATACTAAGTAAGAAAACCATTTTTTGAAGTGAAACTTTTAGGGATTCCAACTACGTAGCACCGATAGAACCTTTTCTTCTAAGAGTGTATATTAAGATTCATGGACATGTTGAATTGTGTGCATTTGTTTTTTATTTTTTATTTAGTCACACACACACAGTCTCTCTCCGCAACAGCGATAGATTGACGCACTCGTGTGTGTGTGTGTGTGTGTGTGTGTGTGTGTGTGCGCGCGCGTGTGTCTGTGTGCGTGAAGGAAAACTGTGTACGAACGCGGTGTCAACTAATTATACTGCCTGAGAGAGGGCAAAGTAGATCTCACACATACACACACACGAAGCAAGGCAGCGTAGCAAGGGCGGCACACTCAACGAATCAGCAAAAAGCTGTTTTTAAGAACAATGCGCGGCCCGCATTTACACTAAACTTTGATATTAAGCCTGTGGGCCGCGAGTTTGAGACCCCTGTTTTATATGCTGTTTATTGCTGATGATCGCATTATTTTTCATATGCATCTTCTTATATGAGATAGCTTGTTTCTGTTTCTTTTTTCCCTGTGTTTTGATTAGGGGATTTTCGTTCAGGAGATGCGTAATAGCGCCTCTACAGTATACAGTAACAAACAGTTAGCATAAAACAGTGAAAACAGAAATACAGTAAATATTTGTCAATGACAGGGAAGCTGTCACATGCCTGTCTTGTCTTGTGTAGCACATGGGTATATTGTTATTTTGGGCATGTGTTCATGTCTCTGTCAGACCCCTCCCCATTGTTCTCAATCTCATCATTGGTGTATTTGCCCTACCTGTGTTGTGGTACACAACATGAACTTATGAGTATATATATTTCATATTGACAGCATTGTTGTTTATTTTGTTTAAGTGGTCATGTTTAGCTTTGGAGATTGACTTAATGTGTGTCATTGTTCTTTACAGGTTAATGAAATGTGGTATCACAGATGAAGGTTGTGCTGCTCTGGCTTCAGCTCTGAGATCAAACCCCTCACACCTGAGACATCTGGATCTGTATGATAATAATCTAGGAGACTCAGGAGTGAAGCTGCTCTCTGCTGTACTGGAGAACCTTCACTGTAAACTGGAGAAGCTGTGGTAAGATTATACGTGACTCTTACATGAAACTGAGTCTCTGTGTGTGATGAGCAGGGCAGCTGAGAACCGTGAGTGAACGGCGCAAGACCAGTGACCTGATTGCAAATTCACACTTGTGCATAACACTGTGAACTTTATTATTTAATTTATTCTTAAAGTAACAAAATGGATTAGGGGAATCAAACTATTGTCAAACTATTATAGAGCTGTCACTAACGATTATTTTGGTAATCGAGCATTCGGTCAATTGTTTTGACAATGTAAAGTGGGTTCAATCTCACTTGACACGATGCTCTCATTCAGCCAAGTTTCTGTAATTGCCAAAACACAGGCGTTTCTGTATTCATGCATATAGTGAAGATTTGCTGTCAATTCCTCTGTTTTCCCCCACATGGATTGGGCATTAATCAATAAACCGTAGGCAAGGGAGATTTATTTCCCAAGTTTTTTAATCTCTGTCGAATCCCACCTCTTCTGCCTGGTCCCCGTTTAAGGGGTTCTAATGGCCTCACCTTGTGAAGATTTCAAATAGCTTGGTATACTGTGGTAGGATGCTGACTCAGTGTGTTTGTTGCGCTGGAGTACAAATTCCCGGCTATACAAAACAACTCCGCCTGCGGCTTTTTTGGCATTTAGTGCATTAATTAAATTAATACTTAAAATCCATATAATAAGTCCAACAATCCATCCATGAAACTCCATATTACCAGCGAGAGAAATAAATTGTTTATAAAAAAACGTAGACTTACTAACAAATAAACAAACTATTTGCACGTAGAACACACTGCAGGTCACCACAAAGCAGTGAGGTGCTTAGAGGGGTTTTTGCATGGCAGAAACAGATGTTGGCTCTTGTGTGAACTTAAACTTAAATTATTAATCTTCTTCTGTGATATAATTTTTCCCCAACAATGATTAATCGAGTAATCAGATTTTAATAAAAGTTTTAGATCGACCGATAAATCTGTTTCCCAATATTTTGCTCTATTTAAGCATTTTCCCATTATTGGGGATCAGTTTTGTAATATCGTTTTCACAGATAAATAGCACCATCTTGAGGTCATTTGTGTGCAAGTCTCACTGCACTCCCCTTAACTTTACCCTTAAACTGACCCACACCACCACACCTGTCCCTAAGTCTAGCCGTGTCCCACCTCAATATCAGCAAAGATGTTTTGCAATACAATTTGAAAACAGTAAGTATATTGTACTTATTTTTTTATGTAAGTACATAGTACTTAAGGACACCTTATATAAAGTGAGGCCACATGGGTTAAAAAAAACAGCCATGAATGAGTGTATGTTGGAAATAAAAATGGTGAATTTATTTCTCTCTCTCTCTCTCTCTCTCTCTCTCTCTCTCTCTCGCTCTCTGTGTTGACTGTGCTCGTCTATATGTGCTTACTATAATTGTGAAAAACAGAAATAACAATATATAAATATCAGTTCTATATATCGGTTATCGGGCTCATAAACATGCAAATAATATTGGTCGATCTCTATTAAAAATAGACCTAAGCAAACAATGGGCTTTAAAATGAATTAAAATACAAATATAATAACAATGTGGCAATAATATTTGGTTCTAAAAGTATCAAAAGCAAGTAATCTGTTAAAATACATAATATACATTGTATAAACAATCATATTATGTATTAAAACAAATGCCTGCAGAGGGTGCCAAGATATTGACGTATTCTCCTGTGTTGGTGTAGGTTTATAAAATGATTTACCACACAAATCTGATGAAATGGCACACATTGTGTTCACAGATGAACGTTATAAGAGAGCATATGCAAAAAACTCACAGCATATGCAGAGCTTGAGTTTGAGGCACTCCACTCACATTTACTGTGAACGAAGCCGTCCTGAAACACTGAGAAATATTAAACCCGCAGGGCATATATTTATTGTCAGGACTGCAAAGGAGAGACAGGAGGATCCAATAGCGATAGATTACTTGTTTATTAGATAAAAGCAGCGACAACGCGTCGAAAATAAACAAGACTCAGACTTCAGACTGTGTAAGAACAGGTCAGGCAGATCCCAGTAGAGCAGCAGACGAGCCACACGGACAATGGCAGGTGCAGGCAGAAGATCTCAAGCGGAAGAACGAAGCAGGAATGCAGCGGCAATCCGTGGCAAACATTGTGTTTCCATGTTTTATGGGGACTTTCCATAGGCGTAATGGTTTTATACTGTATAAACTGTATATTTTATCTCCCTACAATGCCTCTACCCCTAAACCTACCCATCACAGGACACATTTTGCATTTTTACATTTTAAAAAAATCATCACTTAGTATGATTTATAAGAGGTTTTCTTCATGGGGACCAAAAATTGTCCTCACAAGGACAAGGATTTCGGATATTGCAATCTTTGTGGGGACATTTTTTCTCCATAACATAGGGTTTACCAGGCCACACACACACACGCACACAGTCACACACACAGACACACAGTCACACACAGGCACAGTCATAAACAAACAGACACACTCATAAACAAACAGACACACTCACAAAGACAAACACACACACACACGCACAGACACACACAAACAAAACACACACCGACACACACACACACACACTCTCTCTCTCTCTCTCTCTCTCTCTCTCTCTCTCACACACACACACACACACACACACACACACACACAAGGTCACACATACACACTCTCTCTCACACACATTGGGTTTCCATGTTTTATTGGACTTTCCACAGAAATGTTTTTATACTGTACAAACTGTATATTCTCTCCTCTAATCCTAACTGATGTATTTTAACAACGTGAACTAATGAGTATTTATATATTTCATATTGACAGCATTGTTATATATTAAAAAAAATATTTTGTGTCATTTTTCTCTACAGGTTGAGGAGCTGTGGTGTCACAGATGAAGGTTGTGCTGCTCTGGCTTCAGCTCTGAGATCAAACCCCTCACACCTGAGAGATCTTGATCTGGATTGGAATAATCTAGGAGATTCAGGAGTGAAGCTGCTCTCTGATCTGAGGGATGATCCTCATTATAAACTGGAGACACTAAAGTAACAATAGTTTTTAACAGTTTCCATTATCCTATTTTCATTTAAAGTTCAAATGTCTGTTTTACTCTCTAGAAATAAAAGGAAGTGTGTAGTGGAGTGTAATGATCATTTCTGCTGGTTCTGTATCAGCTGTCCGTTGCGTGAAAGTGACCTTTCATGACCTTTTGATGTTGTAAAGTGACTTTGAGCATCAGATAGAAGCTACATTACCATGTTTGAGAATTAATTAATAAAGCTTATCTAGTTAGTGCTCAGTTTTCTTATGAAAAGATGTGACAGACGTAATGTCTCATACTGCTTATGTGACTGTGTGTGTGTTTTATTTTAGGATTGACAATCAGAGGACAGTCTGATGTTCTGCTGATGATCAGATGGTGAATAAGGATCCACTACAGAGACTCACAGTCAACAGAATCAACAGAGACTGAAGATACAGTGACTTCACTGTTATAAATTAAGACTTCATTTAGATTTCAACGATCCTCTGACAGACCTGATGAGGCGGCAGTGAAACAAAGCAGCAAATCACAGCAGCAATTCACTTTCTCATTCACAGATTAACCAGTTTATTTCCATAAACACACAGTATAAACTCAAAAGGTGTGTTTTTTGTTACAGAGAGAATATAGAGCCTGAATGTGTGTGTGTGTGAGACCAGCAGAGGGAGACAAAGACTAATGAAAGATTAATTTACAAACAGTGGAAGCTTGAGTGTATAATCATGTTTATAATAATAGTTGTATTACATTTGTATTAATGTATTAAAGGGGTCATGTGATGCGTTTTCATGTTTTCCTTTCTCTTTAGTGTCGCCTATAAAAACCACAATGACCAAAGTGCGGTTCATCTCGCTCTATCTGTTCAGCACTAGCTCATGCTGATGACGTTTATTCTTCTATAATAACGTGTGTCGTAGCCTGAGATTCAAAATGGGTCATCATCGTACAGTCTACACACACACCGTACCCAAGTTCATCAGATCTGTGTCGTTCAGCGTGATCTGTAATGATCTTACAGGATTGGTGAAATCACACCGTCTGTAGCAGGAATAAAAGAGAAGGCAGATCCAGATCAGATTAAACACCTCGATCGGATTCTCCCTCACAGAGCTACGTCACTCGGTGGAAATATTAGCATAATGTCGCCCACGCAAAGAAAGAAGGTGTGACTTCAGTTGTCAGTTGTGGAGTGTGTGTGTGTGTGTGTGTGTGTGTGTGTGTGTATATATTATTTGGCCTTCTGAAAGTGGACGCAATCAGGAGTCAGTTGACCAGATTTATTTACAACACTGTCCAAATGTGTGTGTGTGAAGTGTATTTTACAGAGGACAGTTTCCTGAACCTGTGAGAGCACAAGACCGACTGTGCACAAAGACTATTGCTATAAAATGGGGCAATTCCAACTGTGAATCTCTTCTGAATTAATTATTATTAATTTCAATCTGATGGGATTTTACTATTAAATGAAATGCGTGAATCTGAAACGTCCGTCATCCTGCATTTCTGATGTGCTTAAAGTTTGAGTGTAGATTAATCACAAAAATCAGATGAGAGAAAAATGAGACGAGAATCATTATCATGTTATAAATTCTGACAAAAGCTTGGGTGCAATTAAAGGTGCAATTTGTAACATTCTAGCAGTAAAATATCACAACACAGGCCAGTGTTATATATTTTGTTCAGTCGAGTACTTAGCAACCACATAGCCACCCTAACATCCACCTGAGTAGCCTAGCAACCGCATAGAAACCACCTGAGTACCCTGGCAAACACAGCAACACCCTAGCAAACACCTGAGTACCCTAGCAACCACATAGCAACACCCTAGCAACCACCCCAGTACCTTAGACAACTGCATAGCAACCACCCAGAGTACCCTAGCAACCATCCAGAATACCTTAGCAACCACCCCAAGTATCCTAGCAAACTGCATAGCAATCACCTGAGTACCTCAGCAACCATGAAGCAAGACCTCAGTAACCCTCCAAGCACTGTAGAAACCACATAGCAACCACCCTAGCAACCACCTGAGTACCCGACCAAACATAACATCCTGGAAACCACACTGAGTACACTAGCAACAACATAGCAACCACCTGAGTACCCTCGCAACCACCCTGAGTATGTTACCAAGCACATAGAAACTGTCCTAGCAACCACATAGCAACATCCTAGCAACCACCTGAGCCCAACCGGCAGCACACCTCTTTTTAAAGGCTTTTGGTACGCCTTCTGGGGTGTTCGTTTGAACGTCAAGTTTCGCCTTCTCCTCGACAAAACCCTGACGGACTCTTTGAGTTCATTGCCGACTCCCTGGGGGGAATGTATGTGTGTGTATATGAGTGAGATAATGTGTGTGTGTGTGTGGCTGAGAAAGTGTGTATGTATGTATGTATGTATGAGTGAGAAAATGTCAGCGTGTATGAGTGTGTGTGTGTGTATATGTGTGTGTGCAGTGTTGGGTAGTAGCGTTGCTACAAGCAGTGACGCTACTAACCTAACTACATTTTGCAGTAACGTGGTGGTAGCGTCACTATATTCTCAATCAAATAGCTTTTCAGTATTAAAGCTCATTTGTTGATCAAGTAGCGTGCTAGTGTCCACACAAGCTATCGTTACATTTTACCAAGCATTTCTAAAGCTCAAGCTCAAACTGGAAACAACTGCTAAGTTACGGATATACTTCACTTTTTACGTTCCTTTATGCTTTGCACACATTTAACGGGTCTAGTTGACGTTGGTTTCCGAGCACTCAATTCGCTGTTGCATGTGTATCGTCCAAAATATTAGTGTAAAAATATTAGCTACAATTTTGTCCAATTCATATTATGTGTTGGCTATAAGTTATTTTTAGTTACACTGATATGATGATTGCATAACAAATTAACAATTACTTCCCACTCATCAGCATATTTTAGTAATTTGCTTCATTTTAATTAGACCGTGGCCACATTGTATAATCCGTAGCCTAGTTTTAATAAAATGAAAGAAAAAAATATTTCAACGTGGCCATGATTTACTCAACCAGGGACAACGAATTAAAGGAACACTCCACTTTTTTGAAAATAGGCCCTTTTCCAAGTCTCTTGGAGTTAAACAGAAGAGTTTTACCATTTTTGAATCCATTCAGCCGATCTCTTTATCTGGCTGTAGCACTTTTAGCATTGCTTAGCATAACTCATTGAATCATATTAGTCCATTAGCATTGCTCTCAAAAATGTCCAAATACTTTATTTTTTCAAAGATAATATTTTTTTTTATTTAAAACTTGACTATTCTGTAGTTACATCATGTACTAAGACCAATGGGGGGAAAAAAAATCGATTTTTATACCAATATAGATAGGAACTCTTTTCTGATTCCTGCGTAGCAGTCATGTAACTTTGCGGTCGTACAATGGGTTCAGCGGTGCGATTATATTACACAGTGCCTGAAAGTAGTCCTCAGATAGGTAACTTCCAATACAACTGGCACTAAGTTTGTGTTGTTGCAGGTAATGCAGAGTTGCAGCCGGCAAATTATGTAGTGGATTTACTGTGTGACTAGCCATGGTTCTGTGTGTTGTAAAGAGCTGTGATAGTGAGTCGAAGGTGTGTACTACCATCATGTTTCACAGAATAGCAACGGAAATCAAGTAACGAAAGAATCAGTGGTTGACTGCTCTGAACCATAGATATCAAAACACCAGTAGATTCAAACAAGAAACTGCGTGTTTGCTCAAAGCATTTGGGACCAGCTGACTATGTGGAAAACATGGACACATGGCATCTAAAGGATATGTCCAGACGGTGTATCATCGTCCAGGGCTGGAAGTATAACATTATTTATTAAATGTTTTTGTTAGCCTTAATGACCAGATTGAAAAGCACTGCTGTTGTCTTTAGCTAACGTTTCCTGTGAATGCAATCACTAAGTGTGGGGGTTTGCCATTTAGTTTATACAGTATATAACGTTAGTAGTTTTGTTGTAGAGTTCTGGTGAGCTAGTGTATAGTTTGATTTAAAAAAAAATGTGGAATTGCCAGTATTGTTTATCTACACAGTTTCTATGCTACAAAATACTACGTTAGTGATGTTATATTCTGTGCCGAGGCTTCGGAGCATATCTCCTGCATTGAAAATTATTTGGGGGCTGCCAAAAAATTTTTTGTACTGTCAAAGCCTTATTTACAAACTTACAAAGATCAGTTATTGTGATTTATGAGTGATGTAGATGACAGGGCGCATGCTAACCGAAGGCAAGGCAAGGCATGTTTATTTATATAGCACATTTCATACACAATGGCAATTCAAAGTGCTTTACATAGAAAGGAATTAAAATAGGGAGAAAAAATGCATTAAAAAATACAATGTAAAAGAGAATTAAAAATAATAAAATGATGATAACCAAAGAAAAGAACAGGTAAACTAAAACAGTTATAAAAAGAATTTTAAAAATGATGCATAGATAAGGTGCAATCAGTCGGACATACAGTGCTTAGTGCTCATTCAGTAAATGCACAGCTGAACAGATGTGTTTTGAGTCTGGATTTGAATGTGGCTACTGTTGGAGCACATCTGATCTGTTCAGGAAGCTGGTTCAGCTGCGGCTGGCATTATAGCTAAAAGCAGACTCTCCTTGCTTTGAGTGAACTCTTGTTATTTCTAACTGACTTGATCCTGCTGATCTGAGTGATCTGTTGGGTTTGTATTTAATCAGCATATCTGCGATGTATTGAGGTCCTAGCTCATTGAGTGATTTATAAACAAGTAATAGTACTTTAAAATCGATCCTAAATGTAACTGGAAGCCAGTGTAAAGACCTGAGGACTGGTGTGATATGGTCATATTTTCTGGTTCTGCTCACAATCCTGGCAGCAGCGTTCTGTATGAGCTGCAGCTGTCTAATGGTCTTTTTGGGAAGGCCAGTGAGAAGGCCGTTACAATAGTCCACCCTACTGGTGATGAAAGCATGAACGAGTTTCTCTAAGTCTTGCCTGGAAACAAAGCATCTAATTCTTGCAATATTTTTCAGATGATAGTATGCTGATTTAGTAATTGCTTTGACATGACTACTGAAACTCAGGTCTGACTCCAAAATCACTCCAAGATTGCTCACTTGAGTTTTTGTTATCAGACCTTTAGCCTTAAGATATGCATTCACCTTGAGAATTTCATCTTTGTTTCCAAATGTAGTGATTTCAGTTTTGTCTTTGTTTAACTGAAGATAGTTTTGGCACATCCAGTCGTTAACTTCATCAATGCATTTGCACAGGGAGTCAATGGGGCTGTAGTCATTAGGTGATAGTGCTAAGTAGAGCTGGGTGTCATCAGCATAGCTGTGGTAAGCAATATTGTTATTTTTCATTATTTGGCTCAGTGGCAGCATATACAGGTTAAACAGGAGTGGTGCAAGAATTGACCCTTGTGGGACTCCGCATGTCATGGACGTCCACTCAGACTTATGGTCACCTATACTCACATAATAACCTCTCCCTTCTAAGTATGATCTGAACCATTTGAGGACCATCCCCGAAAGCCCGACCCAGTTTTCCAGCCTGTCTAGAAGTATGCTGTGGTCAACAGTGTCGAATGCAGCACTGAGGTCGAGTAGAACCAGAATTGATGTTTTGCCTGTATCAGTATTTAAGCGGATATAATTTATAATCTTTATGAGCGCTGTCTCTGTGCTGTGATGCGGACGGAAACCAGATTGAAAATTGTCAAAGAATCCGTTTGAGTTTAAGAATTTGTTTAGTTGATTGAAAACAAATTTTTCAATGATTTTGCCTATGAAGGGGAGATTTGAGATTGGTCTGTAGTTGCTCAATATGGAGTTATCCAGATTTCTCTTTTTCAGGAGAGGCTTAACTATTGCAGTTTTAAGGGCGTTTGGAAAAGTCCCATAGAGAAGTGAGGAGTTCACCACTTCTAGGAGATCTGCTTCCAAACAGTTAAACACACTTTTGAAAAAAGAAGTGGGGAGTGCGTCAAGGGCGCAGGTTGATGTTTTAA
Organism: Pseudorasbora parva; assembly: GCF_024679245.1. Lineage (NCBI taxonomy): Eukaryota > Metazoa > Chordata > Actinopteri > Cypriniformes > Gobionidae > Pseudorasbora > Pseudorasbora parva. The sequence goes on from NC_090179.1 coordinate 46,405,297, forward strand.
GATGCTGTACTGTGTCTTCTAAAATTTTACCATCAATTGTTTCGAAATCAGACAGTAATTTTCTGAGGTTTTGGTCTGATCTGTCTGACCCCAGAGCAACTCAAGGATGTGCTGATTCCCTTTCTGATATTTTTGATTTTCACTGAGAAGAAGGAAGCAAACTCGCTGCATTTGCTGTCTGAGAGCATTTCTCTTGGAATGTGACTCGGGGGGTTTGTTAGTCTGTCTACAGTAGCAAAAAGAGTGCGCGTGTTGTTTATGTGTTTGTTTATAATATTTGAGAAGAAGGTCAGTCTATCTTTGCCTAGTTCAACATTGAAAGCATGAAGGGTGTCTTTATAGATGTTATAATGGACTACAAGTTTTGTCTTCCGCCACATGCGTTCAGATTTTCTGCATTGTCTTTTCATTATTTGAACTGCTGTTGAGTTTCTCCGTGGTGCCTTTTGTTTGCCACTCTTTTTCCTGACTTTCAGAGGAGCAATATCATCAATTACACTCTTAACTTTTGAGTTAAAGGAGTCAAGGAGAAAATCAACAGAGTCTGCAGATATGCTTGGTTTTAGAGATAAAGCCTTCATAAACAGCACATTAGTGTTCTCATTTAAGCATCTCTTTTTGACAGAGACAGATCTAGCTTCAATGGCAGGAGAGATTGATATATCAAAGAAAATACAGAAATGATCAGACAGTGCCACATCCTTATTAACAATTGATGAAATGTTTAGACCCTTACTGATAAGTAAATCTAGAGTGTGTCCACGATTGTGTGTGGGTCCATTTACATGCTGTGTCAAATCAAAAGTGTTAAGAACAGTCATGAGCTCTTTTGTTGTACTGGATTCAATATTATCTATGTGAATGTTAAAATCCCCAGCAATAGCAAAACAGTCGAACTCTGAGGAAATTATTGATAACAGTTCTGTAAATTCCTCAATAAAGGCTGGAGAGTACTTTGGAGGCCTGTAAACAATGATAAGCAGGATGCGTGGAGCACCTTTTAACACAATACCCAGATATTCTAGAGACAAATATTCACCAAATGACACTTCCTTACATTGAAAGACATCTTTAAAAAGAGCAGCAACACCCCCACCTCTCCTAACTGCTCTGCAAACACTCATAAAAGTAAAGTTAGGAGGGGCTGCTTCATTGAGGACTGTTGCACTACAGTTTTCTTCTAACCACGTTTCATTTAGAAGCAAAAAATCTAGGTTGTTTGTGGTTATTAAGTCGCTGACTAGAAATGATTTGTTCTTAAGTGAACAGATGTTTAAAAGTGCTAACTTAACAGTATTAATTTTTTCGCCCACATTAGTCTTAGTTTGACATGTGACAGGCAGCAGATTATATTGGTTTGTTAAACGGCCTGACAAGGCCTTAGACTTTCTTTCACGTAACAGGACAGAGATAGAGAAAGAGGCAGGCACGCACTGAGTGATAGAGAGAAAGAGCGAAGCGCACGCACTCTCTTTGTCTTTATAAGAAGCAGCACCATCTTAGCATATTTCATTCACATATTATTTTAGTCAAAATCAAAAGGCCTGAAGACCAAATCCATGTCGGACCATTTTTCCTTGAGTTTTGACTCTTCTTTGGCTCACCAGTTTGAATCTGCTCTCCTTGTCCCTTCTGCCCGAGTCTGCTCAGTCACACTTTTTCTTTCACATTTTAAAAGCTCGTCTTCAGTGTAACTGCTATACCGGTTTAAATAGATACGGTTCACGATCTGCACCAAAGTAAATATCTTCTGAATCATCTCTCACAAACATCTCCATGGTTACAAGACGCACTCTGTGCAAGGAGATTGTCACACTGGTTATATTGATGGAAGTTGGCCTATTTTCAAGCTCTCTGTAATATTATTGCACTGCTGCACTCATGACGGCTGCAAAGTTCCTACGCAGAAATGAGAAAATAGTTCCTAGCAATAACGGTCTAAAAAGCAGCAACTTTTAATTTTTCGTTGGTCTTAGTACACAATGGCCCTCATTTATCAAAAGTGTGTACACCAAATTTCCAGCATACACCTTGCGTACACCCAAACCCACGGTGACTTTGAGATTTATCAATATGGACGTTGGTGTACGGCACACTGAAATCCTACGCCTGCTCAGGAGGGGGTGTACGCACGTTTGAGATTTGAGAAAAACAATTGCTAACACCACAAAACGCACTGACAAGATATGCTATATTATGACCCACTGTAAAAAACAACAACAACAACATAGTAATTATAAACTTCAGTGTTTATTTTTGTACAACATGGACTTCAATGTTTAATTTGTGTGATACCAAGCATTTGATTTGTAGACATATGTATTCCTCCAGTTGCGAGCCTGTGCGCTTTACCTGACATTTCAGGCGGTGAGAGGAGTGTAAGCATAATCGTACGCCAACATATACACCCGTTTCTACGCAAGATTGATAAATGAGGGCCAATGTAACTATAGAAGAGTCAAGTTTTAAATAGGAAAAATATTGAAAGTCTTTGTTGTGTTTTTTTAGCTTTTATGCTGATGGTCTAATAGCGTTCGTCGATTAAGAATTTGTTCTCTCATTTCTAAATCAGGCATGATTCATCATTAATATGATTCAATGATCCTAAGCTATGATAAAATTGCTACCGCCAGATACAGAGATCGGCTGAATGGGTTCAAAAACAATAAAACTCAACAGTTTAACTCCAAACAGAAAATGAGCCTATTTGGAAAATGAGGACTTTAAGAAGTTGTGGGAACAAATTTAATTTGTGCCTACGATTTAGAAATGAGAGAACAAATTCTTAATTCATGGGAATTAAATTTTAATTTGTGTCCAATTGCCATGATATTTTTGTCTGCATGTCATGGGAGCAGGTTTCTGTACAACACAACCTACCGTACCTTACCTATTTATCTATTTATTTATTATCGAATGGTATAGCTCACCTTTTTCTGCACTGCCCTATTTGTGTAGCACATCTTTGTGCTTTCTGGCAATGTGCCGCTTTAGATTCCGATATGAATCTTTGCTAACTCTCACAATCTCTCCACACACTTTAAATTTCTTCTCCCTGCTCATTCTTAACTTTGATTTTTACTGTGAAGTTATGTATAAGGCTTGCAACTTAATTAAAACAATATTTGAACTCTTATAGCCTACTACTTATAACCTATTGCTCCACTATTGCTTAGCTATTTCACAGATTTTCAAACTAGCAAACCACCAAAGGCAATTCTGGGTTGAACGGGTTCAGCAAGCTGCACTGAGCAGACTGAACGAGTTGGGAGCAATCTTCAGAAAGGTGCTCACCGCTCAGGAGGAAATATTACCGCTACGTTCTGCTCACATGCTCTGAATCTCTCTCTCTCTCTCTCTCTCTCTCTCTCACACACACACACACACACACACACACACACACACACACACACACACACACACACACACACACACACACACTTCGGGTTTCCATGTTTTAAGGGTCTTTCCCCAGAAATAGTTATATTTATACTTTACAAATTGTATATTCTCTCTTCTAATCCTAACTGATGGATTTTAACAACATGAACTGAGTATTTATATTTATTTCATATTGACAGCATTGTTATTTATTTAGTTTAAGTGCTCATGTTTAGCTTTGGAGATAGACTTAATGTGTGTCATTGTTCTCTACAGGTTGAGTGATTGTGGTGTCACAGCCTTCATCTGTGACACCACAATCACTCAACCTGTAGAGAACAATGACAACAATGAGTTGTGCTGCTCTGGCTTCAGCTCTAAAATAAATCCCCTCACACCTGAGAGATCTGGATCTGTCTGAGAATAATCTAGGAGACTCAGGAGTGAAGCTGCTCTCTGATATGAGGGATGATTCACATTTTAAGTTCAAATGGCTGTTTTATGCAATAGAAATAAAAGGAAAATTTTTAATGGAGTGTAATGATCATTTCAGCTGGTTCTGTATCAGCTGGCAGTTGTGTGAAAGTGACCTTTCATGACCTTTTGATTTTGTAAAGTGACTTTTTTTTCTAAAGTAAGCATCAGATAGAATCTATATGTGACCTGTCACAGGAACCAGGGACACAAGTCGGCAGCTCTACTTTCGAGCAAAATGATAAAGAAGTGGGGTTTTTTTTTCAAATTATGTGATTTTCGCTTTTTTGCAGAATCTGTTAGTTGAAATCATGAAGAAGCCTCTCAGTGTTTGAGATGGAATTAATGGTATATTTAAAAGCGTATATTTTGAGGTTGAAATCGCCTTGTTTTGTCTGTGTGTATTTCCATACTGGCTTTTGTTATTGCCCCGCCCTCCAAGGGACGCGTGGCTAATTATTAATGCAGCGTTCTGGCCGGCTGTAGAGATGATCTGAGCGACGATGAAAGCGGCATAATACGACTGAATAATATCCTAATCTACAACTGAACGAAGATGAAGAAGAGGAAGAATGTATCAGACTGGCGTCAGACGAGTTGGACTGTAAGAAATCAGAGGCTATATCGATAGTAACATTTGACTGGGATAAAGGCAGAGAATTGGGTCAAATCTGTAACCGTGGCTATAGTGTAGGGGTAGGGCACGTCATCAAGTTTTGACGCAACTCGATCAGAGGTTCGAATCTGCCTTTTGCCACACTCTCTCTACTCCCTTTTCCCATCACAAATCAGGCCGCTTTAGACTACACCCCTGCACTTCCTTGCAGGAATGACGTCACTAGAACCATTTGTTGACTAAGCCTCCACCCACAAGAACACGCAAAATAGGGGGTGTGGTCTTGTTGCTCTCCCACGTGGAGAAGAGCGCACATTGAGCGCTTGCATCTCCCCGTTATGGTAAGAGGCGGGACCTTTCCAGGCAAAGTGCGCTAAGCTGCTGTCCAATCACAACACAGAAAGCGCTGGCCCAATCAGAACTTGTTACGTATTTCTGAAGGAGGGACTTCATAGAACAAGGAAATCATCAGGCCATTTTTATGACAGAAAAAAAAGCGGTGTACAGATAAGTAAATTGTGTGAAAAATACACATACGTTTTTTTACACGCGAAACATGAACTCATGTTATATTGCACACTGTAAACATAATCAAAGCTTCCAAAAACACATGAAAAACGGGACCTTTAACTTCAAAGCTTACCTGGCTTTCTCCTGTGAACATGATCCTCGCTGTTCACGGAACAGATTACCATCGAATCACGGCATATTTCATTACTGACGCTCTCTGGATTACATCAGTGGCTCAATGCCGGTTATCCCTGATGCCGGCTGTTCGCTTCCGCGTTGCCGGCCTGTCAGGCTTCAGAGATGGGGCTGCGTGCTGGGGCAACTTCGCCCGCTCAACCACACAGCCCTGCAATCTCAGAGCTGCACAGCAGTATGAATGGCTCTCCTAAACACCCAATCGCTCCCAAATAAGACTTTTATTCGGAACGACTTCATCTCCACAAACGATCTGGATTTTCTTCTGCTGACTGAGACCTGGCTGAAAGCAGGTGACAACAGCACTTTCACTGAGCTCCTCCTCCCCGGCTATTTCTTCATCAGCACCCCGCGAGCATCTGGCCACGGTGGTGGGCTGGTTTCTGTATTCAAGCACACATATAACTGTCCATATATTTGATGGATAGTCCCATCAAATAATTTCAGCAGTTTTGAGCTGCAACTATTTCTGATTGAGATGTTCTATGTGCAGTTGTCTATCATCACCACAAGTTAACAAGGCTTTTATTCAAGAATTTTCTGAGTTACTAGCTTAGCTCATGCCAACTTATAAGAATCACACATGTTTTTAGCGAGACTTTTCCATATGGGGGAGGTATGACATATCTTACTGAGGGACACAGAGAGACCATGGGAGATGATGAGGTCCAGAGTGTGTCCTAGGTGATGCGTGGGGCCAGTTACTGATTGTATTACATTAAAAGAGTCAAGAAGGCTTAGATACTCCCTTGCCTTTGGGTTAGACTGACAGCAAACATGAATGTTAAAATCACCACAAATAAATAGATTGTCATATGTTCCAACAGAAAACTATAACGATCATATATGCTGCAAAAACCACATATACAAATTGTACAATATTCATGTATTTTCAATCATATATGTCCTACACTGTAAAAAAAAAAAAAAAAAAGAAATGCTGGATTGTGTTAAATACAACCCCTGCAAATCAGTGAGATTTTACTTTAGTAAATTAATTAGCAAGTAAAACGAATAAAAATGGGTAAGCCTAACGCAAAGAAAATATTTCCTTATATATGTGAATGATAAATATATTAAATTATTTAACTGCATATTAAAAATATACAGGATAAATATATTACAATATTTAATAGTACATGAGGAATTACTGCTTTCAATTTCAAATATATATATATATATATATATATATATATATATATATATACACACACACACATACAGTTAACAATAACACAAGTCAAGCACACTGGCATGTTCCTAAATATTTAGCAAAGAGCTTTAACTGCTGAAAAGTGCACCGACATTATTTTTAATAAAAGTAACAGTTTTATTGGTTTTTGGCCAAAAGTCAACCTCACTATATCCACTATTTCAACCTATCTCCCTCTATTAAATTGAGCAAAAACACATGAAATAACAATTAATTTTAACATTTAACCTCCTTTAAATTAGAAGTAAAGCATGATGGGAAGTAGAAATTTGTTGTGACTCATTCTGTAAAAGTGTTTATACAGTATGTGTGTACATGCATTCACATTAATATGGGAAATTCAATATACAGTAAGGCTACACAATAAAGGATACAACTTAATGGATATTACATGTAATACTATTTATATCTTAATTACTAAATATTGTATGTGTTAAAATATAACCATATTTTATAAATATAGTCAATGCATACATTGCAGTAGCTATATTAAAAAGGCTTTAGTTTCCTTTATTCCTTTATATTTCCTTTAATATAGGCTATTTTGCATATAATTGCAGTATATTCCCATATATTTGTTTCGTAATGTTCTACCCATACAAACTATTTGTTAACAGCAATATCCGCAATATTTAAAAAATAATAATTAAACACTCAAAAATAGCCTTAGTTCTGTCATCGCAAACTGCGTATGCGTCAACGTGCCGCGGCCAGGCGGAAATCAATTGCGGGTTCATGTTGTCTCCGTGATATGATTGCCTCCCAGCGGGACCGCGAAGTGTCGAGCTCCAGGTAAGATTTGTGTTTGTCATGTCGTTCTCAATGCAAATGTTAACTTATTTAATGGCAAGATTTGCTAAAAGATTTGTAAATTGTTCGTTTCTGTTATCATGTCGGTGCCACAGCCTTAGTGTTAGGCAACGTACAGGTAACGTTAAGCCTAATTATGCTGCGCACGTGCAAAAATTAAATTACAAGTATTTAATGTGCAAAAACAAGTGAAAAATGCTTATATTTGTATTAAAGTTATTAAACTATATGATTGGTCTCCTCATTTGTTAGTCCCTTTGAATAAAAGCGTCTGCTAAATGATCAGATGTAAAAAAACAACTATTCTAGTTGTTTAACTATGTAATTTGGTAACTAAGTTAAACCCTAAAGCTCATGGTTTGCATAGATAACGTTATACAACGATTGTGTGTGTGACACAGTGAAAGCTGTGTGACACTGACAAAAAGCAAAAGTTAGAATAAATGTAATGTGATTTGTTTACCGGTATGTTCCTTTTGTCATCATTAATAGTCTATTTTGTGCCAATTCACTTTAAAAGAGTTAATGTTTTAGTGAACTTGAGTTTGCAAATTGTTCTAATGTAGTTAAAATATAGCTAAAATATAAACTTCTATAATTTGCATTCATGTAACTGCAACATATATGAATCTAAATGATGTACAATATTACAATTTTGTAATAGAAAGTAAGTAACTGTATAAGAATATATTGTTATACTGAAAAAAAACATTATATTGAAACATGTTTCTAATATTCCTCTATGTAAATGGGGTGGTCAAGAAGATTTTCTTTTTCTTCCACAGAAAGATCTTTATGAAAGCATTTGAAGACCACGCAAGAAGAACAGGTTCAGCCGCAGACTGTTTCATCCCATGAGGACTGGTTCAGTTCTGAAGGGGAAGTGTTGAAGAAGTTTATGTAATGTGAGTTGTAAGATTTGAACTAATGTTAAAGGGGGCGTGAAATGCTGTTTCATGCATACTGAGCTTTTTACACCTTTAAAGACTTGGATTCCCATCCTAAACATAGACAAAATTTCAAAAACTAATGTTGGACGTTTGATGGAGTATTTCTGTGTTAAAAATACTCCTTCCGGTTTCTCACAAGTTTCGGCGAGTTTTTTTCGAGTATGGGTCTACTTGACGTTAAATAGATCGGAAGGTCCTTGTATGGGCTGTACGGGCTCTTCTGCTCTTCTCCCGGTAGGGTGCGCGCGCGCGTGACTAGAGGGAGAGAGAGGAAATGCACGCTGTAAACAGTCTCTCAGGTGCAGATCCAGTCGTCCGTGAACACTTATGACGCGCCGCGCTCCACTTTATTCCTATAGGTGACGTCGAGCGACTTCAACGCTTCAGCACAGCATTCCGGGAAGGCAGCGCTGCATTTGAACCGATTTGAACGCAGAAATGACGGGAAGCTTCAAGGCATCGCTTCAGTCGCGTCGCAAAGTGGATTTCCACGGTCACTGCTGTCACAGGACTTCACCAAATCATACCAAAGAAGTGTGTTTTTGACAGAGCGGTCCTGCTTTGGAAGCAGCCGGTGAGTAAATCAACTTCAAATGTCTCTGCTATTGGCTACCGTCGCATGAGTAAACATCAGTAAACGATACGATCGCGTGCTTCGTCATTCAAATGCGCTAACGGTTACTCCATTGTTGTTCTCTGTATAACGTTACACTATTCTGACTCTGACGTGGAAAACCGTTTTGCTTGCTACCTCTAAGGTCTAGTCACATACAATAGTCCATAAACCGAATCATGTCCTCATAAACTGCACACAAAGGCCCCTAAATACAGTACATACCACAGAGACGGACATCCTGATGTTGCCGTTTCTCCTGTTCAATTTATTTCAGCCTCAGATTTGATTGTGGATCATTATCTGTATTAGCTGAGATAGCGATGGGTTTCTCCACGCTTGAGGACATCACCGCTTTGTGCACATTCGCCATTCTTTAGCTCCGCCCATACGATACGCCTCCAGGCGCTCGGTTTTTTCCGGAAAGACTCGGTACAGCCCATATTTCTTTTATAAATATGATAAAACTAAAGACTTTTCGGAGATATGAAGGATGCAATACTACTCTATAGGTACTCAAGATTGACATGAGATTGACTGAAACTGAGTGTTTCACCCCCCCTTTAACAAATGAGACTTTATTGTAATGTATTAACTAACATGAACTAACAATGAGCAATACATTATTACAGTATTTATTAACTTTGTTAATTTTTAACGTTTAGTTCACCCAAAAATGTATGTTGTTAAAATGACCCTCATGTCGTTCCAAACCCATAAGACGTTCATTTATTTTCATAACAAAACAAATAAAGCTTTAATATGTGTACTATAATTACTATGTGAAATAAGTTAATATAGTAATTGATATAGATACTGATATAGATATCCATATTTATAACCTTATTGACTAAAATAACCAGCTCATGGCAGACGACTTGCGACCAGAGAGTGACCTGAGTGATGCGATGTAGGAGTAGCATAAGCTTCAACGTCTCTCTGGGCAACAAAATCAAGCGCTTCTCTTTTATCGAATCCTCTTTAAATTCAAATTCGTGACCAGTGTTTTGTTTTCCTCTATTCTCTGCATAACCGCATTCATCAATACCTCATGCTTCAGGTCAGAGGTCACTCTTTTGGCGTAAGTAGACCCGCACGGTTGACTGCCGGAGGATAGATATTTTAGTCTAAAGTCAAAAATTTGGATATTTTTCTAATAAAAAATGCATAGCTTCTCTTCAGAAGGCCTTTTGTAAATGATTTTTTAAAATGTCCTGATAATTTACTCACCCCCATGTCATCCAAGATGTTCATGTCTTTCTTCAGTCGAAAAGAAATTCAGTTTTTTGAAGAAAATATTCCAGGATTTTTCATCATATAATGGTTTTCAGTTGCAACCAAAATACTGAAGGTCCAACTCAATGCAGTTCCGCCTCTGTGTTTACAAAGCGCTCATGTGAAAACTAATACAAACACCCTCTAGCAAGTAAAAAAAAAGGTAAAACAACGATACTGGATGATTTTGAAGTTGAAAATTGAGTGTTTTTGCGGGCGGGACTTCTGCCTACGTCTATGTGACCATTGACACGTGATTAGGTCATCCTTGGCACCTCGCAGAGCTGAGCAAGTTGAACAATTAAGGTTGAAAAGTATATTCATTTTTTTAAATGACTGATCGTTTGACTAGATAAGAGCCTATTCCTCCTCTGGGATCACGCAGAGGCTATGAAGCCCTTTGAAACGGCGTTGATTTGGACCTTCAACATTTTGTTTGCAACTGAAAAGCATTATATGATGAACAATCCTGGAATGTTTTCTTCAAGAAACTTAATTTCTTTTCCACCGAAGAAATAAAGACATGAACATCTTGGATGAGATGGGGGTGAGTAAATTATCAGTCAATTTTCATTTTGGGGTGAACTAATCTGTTCATTATCTTTGATTGATGGCCATGACACTGTGTTCAATGGATTTTGTTGTTGTTTTTTGGGTTTTGTTTTTTTCCTGAGCAAAGTTCAGTTTGCTATCAAGTTGGAATTGTAAATTACTCATGTGGAGTATAATTTGATTATTTCATTTTGTGTTGAAATAAAAGTGTTTCCATCACCAATTTGTGTATGTCATTGATTGAAATCATATATGGTTAGTATATGCAGAGATGTTGTAATATTGACTGAAATCATGTATGGTTAGTATATGCAGAGATGTTGTAATATTGACTGATATCATGTATGGTTAGTATATGCAGAGATGTGTAATATTGACTGATATCATATATGGTTAGTATATGCAGAGATGTTGTAATATTGACTGATATCATATATGGTTAGTATATGCAGAGATGTTGTAATATTGACTGAAATCATGTATGATTATTATATGTAGTTTATATGTATATTATATAAACTTGAAGAGCTAACACACCATTTCCCTATTAAAAAATATGAAATCTGTATAAAAAGCATATAAACAAATGAGAGAGAACTTTATATGATTTGTATATGAATATCAGATATTTTCTACTAATACCATATACCATTGCATACTGTTTACATGTAAAAATCATATAAGATTTTTGCAGTATTCATACATGACCCAAAAGTTTTCTGTGTGCTTTTTAGTATGAAATGGGCCATAAACGGTCTGATTTTGTGTATGACATATATGGGAATTACATTAAACATATAAGATAATTCTGACTGATTTAAGTAAGGAACATATATGGTCGCTATATATGAACCATATAGGTTTTTTTCATATGGGCCATCTCGGACCACCTCCCTATTATATTTGATTTTGTAACCCCTCCCACAACCAGGTCTATTACTCCTGCCAGTTGCTGCCGTGTCTTTACTCCATCCATGACTGGACAATTTACAGCTGCCTTCATGAACACTAGCTTATATACCCAGGTTGATCTGGCCTCTCCTCCTTGTCCAGATGACCTTATTTCCATTTTTCACTCTTCCTGCTCAGAGATTTTGGATTCTATTGCGCCTATAGCATAATCCCACCAGCATTGCACCGGAACTTTGGCTAAACGACACCGTCTGCACCTTTAGGCACTGCTGCAGGCAGGCCAAACGCAGGTGGAGGAAAGATAGACTGCATGTGTGTTACGTGTGTTTATTTATTGCAGTGTGTCATGCATTTGTGTAAGTGCTTGGGTGTTTTGCTCTCTTTGTCTCGTTCTCTTTCGTCATGCCGACAGGTACAACGACCAGCTGCATTCAATCTAATGATGCTTGACGTGATTGGAGAATAAACTAAACTTTACATTTTCTGGGTCTGGTGTCTATAAAAGCTTTTCTTTGACTAACAATGAAGTTTTCAGCCCTTAAACTTACAGGATATTCTTATATTACCATGACATTTTATATATCAAAAACATAAGGGAAAGTTGATTTCTCAGTTCATCACCCCTTTAAGTGGGAAACCAGTCTTGGGCTACAGCAGGGGTGTCCAACCCTGGTCCTGGAGAGCTAACTTCCTGAAGATTTTAGCTCCAACCTGAATAAAACACAGCTGAACCAGCTAATCATGAGCTGTGTCTCATTTCAGAAGGCTGCGTCCTCCGGAGGTCTTATTCGAAGGGTGCATACGTCATAAGGCTGTCTCATTTCAAAAAAGTGAGAAGGACACTCCAAATGCGACCTTCGAATGCGTCTTTCTTTCACGGGATTTCGGAGTGTGCATGAGGTGTAGCCTTCACGGCTAGAGATAACCCACAATTCTTTGCATCTCCGTTAACAACCGTCATATTTTTTTTAATATTATATGAAAAAACGGCACCACCGCCAGATATACATGCGAGCGTATGTGTGGTGTTTAAATTAAGTAGTTCAAGCTTTTTTTGTTGTTTTTTTTAAGCTATATTACCTCAAACAGATAGAAGTGGTAAACAGGATTACAACTGTTTAGTGCATTTTAAACGTTTAGAACAGTACATTGCTGTCAAGACAAGAAACATTTCATAGTCATTTTCAAGTTATAAATAATTTTCATTCATATAACTGGCGTGAGAGCGCAACGTGTCTGAACTTGTTGGCATAGCAACGTGATACTTACTGCCTGTGTGTCCTACGAAGGACGTCTCGTTTAAGTCTGATTGAGGACACTCCGTATACTGCATCCTACACAGGACGTGTCCTCCGGAGGACGCAGCCTTCGAAATTTTACGAAATGAGACACAGCTATGGTAATCAGGGTGCTAGATAATTACAGACAGGTGTGTTAGAGCAGTGCTGGAACTGAAAACTTCAGGATGGTAGCTCTCCAGGAGCAGAGTTGGACACCCCTGGGCTACAGGGTGATATGGCTGTTTGCATATCAATGGGAGCTCAGAGCTTGTGAGCAGCCTTTTCCTCAGCTATTCCTTCTGACATTTTCTGCTGGTTCTGATGTCTCTGTAGTGGTTAAACATGAGATATAATTTGTTTGTTGTAGATCTAAGGCCGATCTTTTTGTCTAATAAATCTATCACTTGGTCCCTGGCAAAACTTTTTTTTTTTAAATGAAAATGAAAAGAGGCAGAGTGATGTTTTATGACATATTGCATTTTATTGTAGCCTAAAATATACATATAGAGATAACCGGAGTGAGAGCGAGCTGAGTGTGGTACGGTATCACGAACACTGCTGTTAGATTTGCAGAATCACCGGACTCAACGTCCTCCCATCTTTGGGAGTTTGTTCTCCTGAGTCATACTTGGCAAGTCTGAACTACTAAGGATGCAAGTCTGAAGTTCGCATACTTGGTATTGATTAACGTCCTCTCTCTCTCTAGTCACACATTAAGTGAAAGTAAGTTAGAGTTCACCTGTCGTCATTTAAGCAGGCAAATCACAAATATAATACGGGAAAAAACGAGCATCAAGTGTTTAACGTTCATCAGCGTTTAATCAGGAATATCAGTTTATCTTTCTGATGTTAAAGCTGGAGGATTGGAGAAGCTGTATCTTGTAAAAGTTTGATCGAGGTGAGTGTTTATGTGTGTGACTTCCTCATATTAATATGAATCTCTGGAGGACATTTTGATTGATTGTTTGTTTGATATGAAATCTTTAATGAAGGGTTTCTTTCACTTCAAGGTTTCTTTTGTGTTTGGTGATGTCTGCAGAGGTGGACAGTAACTAAGTACATTTACTTGAGTACTGTACTTAAGTACACTTTGAGTATCTGTACTTTACTGGAGTATATTTTTTTCAGGATACTTTTACTTTTACTTCACTACATTTGAAAGACAAATATCGTACTTTTTACTCCACTTTATTTCTATCAAGGTTGAAAGTCGTTTCTGCAGCAGCTCTGAAAGTCGGTGGATGATTTTTTCCCTCTTTAAAAATTTTTTTTGGTGTTGTTGTTTCAGACCGTCTGTCAGGAATCACTCTTATAGGGTCATATACATTTCCCCAACTTTTTTTGAACACTGATCTGTTCATAGCAAAATGGAAGAAGACGGTTCTTAGGCACAGTGTGTGCACCCATAGCCGTACTTTGAAAGTATGTTTCAGTTTAAAAAAAAAAAATCAAGATTAGTTTAGTTGGCATACACTTGGTGCATGTCTTATAAAATATAAACAATATAAACATCTGGGAGAAAGAGAAGAGTAAAGTTGGGAAAATATCAGATGTGTATCAGTGTATTGGATCCGTGCATTTGGCCTTAAAGTGAGCAGCTTTGTAAAGAGCTTTGTAACTTATATACAAGTATTTAAATGAGTTTAAGTTAGTCGTATGGTAGTATGTCAGATGGAGCATCACTGAATGACTTAAACCATGATGACAGTGTGCATTTATACAACTATAATACAATAATGCATTGTCATAAAAAAGGAAATTTACTTTTATATTTAAGTACTTTTGAAAACAAATACTTCTGTACTTTTACTTGAGTAAAAATCTATTTGTAAAACTTTCACTTGTAACGGAGTAATATTTGACCAGTAGTACTTTTACTTTTACTCAAGTAATAGAGTTGTGTACTTTGTCCACCTCTGGATGTCTGGGATTCTTCAGAGGTTTAACAGCAGATGTGTTAACATGAGTGACTGAGCTTGAGTTCACACAGTCACATGATCCTTTCCTTACACACTCCAGGTGTTTGCAGATAAATTATGAAGGATGTTTAATTTAATCATTTAATTTAATGTCTGATGTTTGTTCATTCAGAGTCAGTGGAGGAGCTCAAACTCATCAGATTCTCCTGCAGCTTCATCATGGCTGATCCACAAGGATCCACAGGTGGAGATTTCTCTCCAGGATGCAGGTACTTTCAACAAGCACTGATAAATATTTTTACATCACAGAAAAATATCAGTCAGAGGGTTTTTGATGACAATTAATGTGTTTATATTTATATAGTCCCTCTTATAAAGAATGATCACAGTAATCTAGAGAATTAAACTGAATCTGTTCTCTGTTCCAGTTCAGTCCATCAGAAGAGCTCAAACCCAGAGTCCAGCTGTGTGTCTATGAAGAGTGAAGGGTCTATGGATTACCCACTTCCCAAGTTTAAGAGTGGAGACAAACGGCCTCTCAGGTATATCATCTCTATAAAAGTTGTGCTTGTAATATGATTTTTTTTCCAATTTTATTCTAAATGTATCAAGCAGTCGGTCTAATACTAGGAATGATATCAAGTAAATCTAAGCTGAGAAATGTAAGCACCTTTATATAATGTAATAGAGTAAATATTTTTTTTTCCAACTTTATGGAGTATATTTTTAAACTGCTGGTTCAGATTTGTTAAACTACACAGTGTCTGTTAGGGGCCCATATGTCCCAATGACAGTCCTGTATTTCAGCTCTTTTTTTTTCATTTTTATTTTTTATTGTCCCGACTTTTTATGAAAAACATGTTTTGTCCAATATTTCTTTGTCCAATATTTCTTCTTTTCTTAATTGGCAAGTAGCAGTCTTCTGTCATGTGAGAGTAGCCTAATCAAATCTCAACATAGTGTATTTTGGAGAACAAAATAACTATCTAGTCACAATTTGTTATCGATTAACCTGTTAAGCTGATTTCTAAATTTTGAAAAAATCCTAAGAAATGTATACTCAGACTAAAACAAATACAGTTTGTGAATCCTTTGCACTAAAAGCATAATTATGGTCTCATTTGAAAGCAGACACCTGGCAGTTTACTGTAAAGTCAAAATGATAATATTTTTTATAATAAAAAAAGCTATAATAAGCTTCAAAGTTTTGTAAAGTTATTAGAAATTTATTTGTATGATATATCTTTATGAAAATAAAATTGAAGTGGGCCTTGGAGAAATCTAGAAATGCACTACAGCTAAAGCCACAAGTCTGACCATGTTATATTTCAGATCTGAAGATGATCAGTCTAAAACTCTGCATTTTATTAAACGTTTTACAAGATCGTTTCATGTGATTTTATTTTGAGATATCGCTGAAATATCAACTGATGTTTATTGCCACATCTTCTCAGCTTTCATTCTCTATTTTGCCTCTATTGTTTAGAGGTGCAAACTGCCCCATTCAGTTTGTCTCCCCGGCATTCACACTTCTGCGGGCTGGTTATGGCTCCAATTATTATTCTTTTGTCTGCATTATAATTACTAACGATTCTCTATTCAAACTGTTCTATTCAAACCTCATTTCTAAATCAAACCTCTCACTTTACCCTCACTGAGATTCGCTTTGTGAAGAGAGCACGGAGTGAAGAGTCATATAAGATGTTAAAGAAGTGTGTGTAAATTTAACGAGGATCTTCAAAACGAGTTTATCACGTAATTATGTGCTGACTACCACACCAGAAGCACTCTCTCAAACAGCGTAAAACCCTTTATTCAGTTCTCTTTGAGTCTGAGTGATCAAATACAGACACTGTGTCAAAATGGCTATAAATACATAAATACAGTCGTTTATGGCTTTAGTGATCGAAGAAAACCGGATTTGTGTCAGTATATTAGATCCTAGCATTTAGTCTTAATGTGACAGCAGTCTAAAATAACTGTTATAGTCTGTGTTATTAAAGTTAATCAAACAACAATATATATATATATATATATATATATATATATATATATATATATATATATATATATATATATATATATATATATATATATATATATATATTAAATTGTATTGTACTTGTCCTTGTCCTTTATATGATATACAGTATATCATTATAAATCATGAAATAAAATTTCTCATATCATGAAATATGTGAAATGGGAGGAGGGGGGTTAATCATCCCGTCCTGTATTCCACCACGAGAAATCTGGTCACGCTATGTCTGTCAGAACAGGGATGTTTCACAGCAAGAGCACCGTTACTAGAGTACAGTAATGTGGTTTATCTGTAAAGCTCAAGAAAACATTGCTCTCTTAAGTCTGTGAGCCTTCATCATCCATTATGCCATTGAAAAGAGTCATGTGATCACGCTGATCTTTCCTAAGACATTCGTTTCCAGTAAAAGTACACAACATGTATAAGTCCTTATGCTTTTTTATTTTACTTAGTTTTAAAACCAGTTCAGTCCAGCAGAAGAGATCAAGACCAGAGTCCAGCTGTGTGTCTATGAAGAGTGACTGGTCTATGGGTCAGCCAATAGAGTTTAAGAGTGGAGACAAACGGCCTGATCTCAGGTATATCATCTCTATAAAAGTTATGCTTATAGTATTTGATTTGATGAAGTTGTTATTAACATACAGCAGTGTAATGAGTTCAGATCCTGTAAGTTTCTGTCTAATAATGATGATCATTGTGCTCTTGTGTAAAGCTCTATGTATTGTATTGTTAATACTTTCACACACTGTAAAAGCTGTTGGTCTGTTACTCAGTTAATGACACAGTTACATCAATATAAGTGTGTCTGATTCTTTACCCTCTTCATTCTGATTTAAGGGCAAATCTTCAATCCAGACCAGTTAAAAACAAAACTGTGTTCACGCCTGAGATTCAACCTCAAGACTTTAATGAAAGCATGTGTCCTGGTTTCAGGTAAAATGTGGGACTTTTGTTGTGGTTTAATTTTAGGAGCTGCAATGACATCACACATCACTCAAACACATGATTAATGATTGAAACATTTCAGAAACCGTATGATGTTCTGTGTCCCATAATACAGCAAAAAAATTATCCATAAATGTATGATCTATGGCAATTTACTTCTTCAACTTTTGTAATAATCTTGTATTTTAATCTTACAGTCATGACTCTAAACCTGCTGAAGTCCTCAACACATTGAGATCAAATCTGAGGAAGAAGTTTGAGTGTTTGTGTGAGGGAATATCAAAGCAGGGAAACCCAACACTCCTGAATGAGATCTACACAGAGCTCTACATCACAGAGAGTGAAAGTGGAGAGATCAATAATGAGCATGAGGTGAGACGGATTGAGACACAGTCCAGGAGAGCAGAAACAGAGGACACAGCGATCAAATGCAGTGACATCTTTAGACCTTTACCTGGACAAGACAAACCCATAAGAACTGTGCTAACAAAGGGAGTCGCTGGCATTGGAAAAACAGTCTCTGTGCAGAAGTTCATCCTGGACTGGGCTGAAGGGAAACAGAATCAGGACGTCCAGCTCATATTTCCACTTCCTTTCAGAGAGCTCAACTGGATGAAGGACAAAACACTCAGTCTTTCAGATCTCCTTAATTTCTTTTTCCCTGAAACAAAAGAAATGGAAATATCCCGTGATCAGTATAAAGTGTTGTTCATCTTTGATGGTCTGGATGAGTGTCGCCTGTCTCTGGATTTTCAGAGCGATGTGAGGTTGTGTGATGTGACTGAATCAGCCTCAGTGGACGAGCTGCTGACGAACCTCATTGCGGGGAATCTGCTTCCCTCGGCTCTCATCTGGATCACCTCCAGACCCGCAGCAGCTGATCTCGTCCCCTCTGAGTGTGTCCATCGAATGACAGAGGTACGAGGCTTCAGTGACCCACAGAAGGAGGAATACTTCAGGAAGAGAATCAGTGATCAGAGTCTGGCCGACAGGATCATCTCACACCTGAAGTCATCAAGGAGCCTCTTTATTATGTGTCACATCCCAGTTTTCTGCTGGATCTCAGCCACTGTTCTGGAGAAGATGATGAGTGAAGCAGAGACTGGAGAGATCCCCAAGACTCTCACTCAAATGTACACACACTTCCTGATCCTTCAGACCAACATCAAACATGAGAAGGATCATGAGAAGAAAGTGAAAGATGAAAACATGATTGTCAAACTGGGGAAACTGGCATATCAGCAGCTTGTGAAAGGAAACCTGATCTTCTATGAGGAAGACCTGAGAGAGTGTGGCATTGATGTGACAGAAGCATCAGTGTACTCAGGATTGTGCACTCAGATCTTCAGAGAGGAGTTGGGCTTGTATCAGGGGAAAGTCTTCTGCTTTGTTCATCTGAGCCTTCAGGAACATCTAGCGGCTCTATATGTGCATCTCTCCTTTATAAACAAGAACATCAATGTGTTTGACCAGATCACCAAACCAACTAATGGAGACACAGTTTCACTATCTGATCTCCATCAGAGAGCTGTGGATGAGGCTTTAGACAGTAAAAATGGCCATCTGGACCTTTTCCTTCGTTTCCTTCTGGGTCTGTCTGTGGAGTCTAATCAGAGTCTCTTACAAGAACTAAAGACACAGACAGGAAACAGCTCTCACAACAATGAGAAAACAGTCGACTATATTAAAGAAAAGATCAGTGAGAATCCCTCTCCAGAAAAATACATCAATCTGTTTCACTGTCTGAATGAGCTGGGTGATCTTTCACTGGTGAACGAAGCTCGACCTCATATGAGCCGTGGAGGATTACGTGCTGTGAAACTCTCCTCATCTCAGTGGTCAGCTTTAGTTTTTGTGTTGTTGTCCTCAGAGTGGACGATGCAGAAGTTTAACCTGTACAGCTTAATTGGAGGCAGAAATGATGAGTAAGTAACATTGATTTCAATCATTAGAGTCTAAAACATTATGACCAAAGAGAAACACAGAGATCAGAGGTGTTTAAATCACGGGGCACAGATTGATTTCTGGGATATTGTTCATAATTTGTGGGTGTTTCTCAAACGGAGGCTGTGTCCAAGTAAGGCTGCAGATGTCAGGGTTCTGTCACTTCGGTCTAGCTTTCTCTTGGTTTGGTGACAGAGTCCTGACACTCCTGTATTTTGTCCTGTCTTGTGTGAGCACGCAGCTTTGAGCATGCTCGAGCTGCGTGCTCTTCTGTCCCTGTCCTTTTCTGTGTGGGGCGTGGTGTTCGGGTCCCAGCACTTCTGTCTAGTTGGGTTTCGGTTTTGTGTTGGGATTCGGACATTCATGCTCCTTGTGTTTTGTCTTCTGTTGTGAGCGCACAGAATGAGCATTCGTTCATTCTTGTGCACTCTGTGTGGTTGTGTGTGTGCGCTGTCCTGTCTGTGTTTTGTGTTGTGTAGCATGCAGCTGGTGTTTTACTTGCTGCATGCTTTCGTGTTGTCATGTTTCGTGTGAACATGCAGTTTATGAGTTTTCATTAACTGCATGTTCATGTCATGTTTGGTGTGAGCACATGTTCATGTGTTTCTTTGTCCCATGTGCTCTCATGTCAATTGTCTAACCCCACCCACCTTGTTTCCTGATTATTGGTTCATTTGCCCCACCTGTCTTCTCCCATTACCCTCGTTTGTTTGCTCCCCATTTAATCTCCTTGTGTTTGCAGTCCTGTGCTGGATCGTCGTCAAACGTTCCTCGTCAAACCTTCCTCATGTTTCCCTGCTCCTGAAGTCAAGTCGAGTCAAGCCAAGCCAAAAAAAAAGTCAAGTCTTGTTTTCCCCCCTCGGGGTTGTTTTTGTTTGTCTTGTTTTGTTTGATTTTTATAATAAAGAGCCCATTCTTCCTGCAATTGAGTCCTCGCTCCTTTTCCACTCTACAAACCCTGACAGAACGATCCAGCCAAAAAGAGGACTCAGCAGAGGATGGGCATCTTCCTTTTCCCATCTCCATTCAAAGGGGCCTCGGTGAAGGATCAGATGGTCCAGGTCATCAGGCATGTCTCTCTTCGCCAGGAAGGTCGCAACATCAAGGACTTTGCCTTTGACTTTCTGGCTGTAGTGCATGGCCTGGACTACAGTGATGATGCTGATTTAAAAGAGGTTTTTAACACCTGCCTCACAGAGCCCCTCAGCCCTTGGGAGATGGGAAGGTTGGGGCACCTGCCGTTTTGGAAATTCATCTGCCATTTACACCAGCGTGTGAAGTCCAATCGCAGCAGTTTCCGTGGAAGCCCCAGCCCTCCGATGACCCGCAGACAGAGGAGGAGGAAGAAGGTGTCAGCCTCATCAGACACCTCTACTGCGGTAGATGCTGCAGCTCTCAGAGAGTTGGCCGTGAATGCTGCAGCTTTCCCAGAGGCAGCTGAAGACGCTTCAGCTCCCCCAGAGGCAACCGAAGATGCTGCAGCTCCCCTAGAGGCGGTAAGCACCACACCGCCGCTTCGTTCTCGTAAAAGGAGGAGGAAGAAGGCTTCCTTCGTCCTAAATGGCCTGGAGGCCATCCCAGAGCCTGCTACCGGCCCAGAGGTGCCAGCCACGCCGCCCAGGCTCCTTGCCCTGCCCGCGCCGCCCAGGCTCCTTGCCCTGCCCGCGCCGCCCAGGCTCCTTGCCCTGCCCGCGCCGCCCAGGCTCCTTGCCCTGCCCGCGCCCCCCAGGCTCCTTGCCCTGCCCGCGCCCCCCAGGCTCCTTGCCCTGCCCGCGCCGCCCAGGCTCCTTGCCCTGCCCTCTGCCTGCCCGGAGGCCGTCCCAGAGCCCTCTGCCTGCCCGGAGGCCGTCCCAGAGCCCTCTGCCTGCCCGGAGGCCGTCCCAGAGCCCTCTGCCGGCCCGGAGGCCGTCCCAGAGCCCTCTGCCTGCCCGGAGGCCGTCCCAGAGCCCTCTGCCTGCCCGGAGGCCGTCCCAGAGCCCTCTGCCTGCCCGGAGGCCGTCCCAGAGCCCTCTGCCTGCCCGGAGGCCGTCCCAGAGCCCTCTGCCTGCCCGGAGGCCGTCCCAGAGCCCTCTGCCTGCCCGGAGGCCGTCCCAGAGCCCTCTGCCTGCCCGGAGGCCGTCCCAGAGCCCTCTGCCTGCCCGGAGGCCGTCCCAGAGCCCGCTCTCACCCTGATTCCAGTCTTGTCTGATCTGCTTGTCCTGCCGACCCCACTCAAGTCCCATGCTCTGCCGGTCCCGCTCAGGCCTCCTGTCCAGCCAGCCCCAGTCAAGCGTCCAGACCCACCTGATCCTCCATGGCCCTCAGCAAGGGCTCCAGATCCACCAGAACCTGCCTGGTCCATCCCTCCCTGGCCCTCAGCCATGACTCCAGATCCACTGGAGCCCGCCTGGACTGTCCCTCCAGCACCACCCTGGTCATCTGATGGGGTTCCTGATTGGCCAGAGTCACCCTGGTGTGCCCCTCTGGCTCTGCCCTGGCCTTCTGCTGGGACTCCAGACCTGCCTGAGCCTCCCTGGCTCAACCCTCCCGTCCCTCCCTGGTCCCTTCTAGAGATGTTCAGGGCTGTCCTGCTGGCTCTGACTTGGCTCCCCTCCCTCCCTCCCTCCCCTCTTTGTCTCTGTGTTTTGATTTTCCTGTCTTGTGTTGTCTGTGTCGGTCGTATGTTCCTGTCTTGTTTTGGTGTCCCTCTTTGGGGACGCCAGGTGGCGTCCCTTTAGATGGGGGGTAGTGTCAGGGTTCTGTCACTTCGGTCTAGCTTTCTCTTGGTTTGGTGACAGAGTCCTGACACTCCTGTATTTTGTCCTGTCTTGTGTGAGCACGCAGCTTTGAGCATGCTCGAGCTGCGTGCTCTTCTGTCCCTGTCCTTTTCTGTGTGGGGCGTGGTGTTCGGGTCCCAGCACTTCTGTCTAGTTGGGTTTCGGTTTTGTGTTGGGATTCGGACATTCATGCTCCTTGTGTTTTGTCTTCTGTTGTGAGCGCACAGAATGAGCATTCGTTCATTCTTGTGCACTCTGTGTGGTTGTGTGCGTGCGCTGTCCTGTCTGTGTTTTGTGTTGTGTAGCATGCAGCTGGTGTTTTACTTGCTGCATGCTTTCGTGTTGTCATGTTTCGTGTGAACATGCAGTTTATGAGTTTTCATTAACTGCATGTTCATGTCATGTTTGGTGTGAGCACATGTTCATGTGTTTCTTTGTCCCATGTGCTCTCATGTCAATTGTCTAACCCCACCCACCTTGTTTCCTGATTATTGGTTCATTTGCCCCACCTGTCTTCTCCCATTACCCTCGTTTGTTTGCTCCCCATTTAATCTCCTTGTGTTTGCAGTCCTGTGCTGGATCGTCGTCAAACGTTCCTCGTCAAACCTTCCTCATGTTTCCCTGCTCCTGAAGTCAAGTCGAGTCAAGCCAAGCCAAAAAAAAGTCAAGTCTTGTTTTCCCCCCTCGGGGTTGTTTTTGTTTGTCTTGTTTTGTTTGATTTTTATAATAAAGAGCCCATTCTTCCTGCAATTGAGTCCTCGCTCCTTTTCCACTCTACAAACCCTGACAGCAGATCTCGACGGCCACGTCATCAAGCGCCTCTGAAGGCCGTCTCAGTTTGAAGGATCCTTCGTTTCGCATCTTTAATTCAGCTCAATCACCCACAATCCTTTGCACACATTCAGGTTCATGAAAAAGACCTGCTGAATGACAGGACAGAGGAAAGTAGACAGGAATATAGGGTGATGCAGCATGAGGTTAAGCTGATGAGCCATACAATGAAGTTGTGGGAAAGAGTAGTGGAAGCAAGGCTAAGGGGAGAAGTGGACATTTGTGAGAAGCAGTATGGTTTCATGCCAAAAAAGAGCACTACAGATGCATTATTTGCTTTGAGAATGTTAATGGAGAAGTATAGAGAGGGTCAGAAAGAGCTGCATTGTGTCTTTGTAGATTTAGAGAAAGCATATGACAGTGCCAAGAGAGGAGCTGTGGTGTTGAATGAGGAGGTCTGGAGAGGCAGAGAAGTATGTTAGAGTGGTGCAGGATATGTATGAGAGCAGGATATGTTTGCTCTGGAGAGAAGAAGAATGAAGGTTAGTCGCAGCAAGACAGAATACATGTGTGTGAATGAGAGAGAACCAAGTGGAACAGTGAGGTTACAGGGAGAAGAGGTAAAGAAGGTGCAGGATTTTAAGTACTTAGGGTCAACCGTCCATAGCAATGGGGAGTGTGGAAAAGAGGAGAAGAAGCATGTGCAGGCAGGTTGGAATGGGTGGAGAAAAGTGTCAGGTCTGTTGTGTGATAAAAGAGTACCACCAAGAATGAAAGGAAAGGTGTACAGGACAGTAGTGAGACCAGCGATGTTGTATGGTTTGGAGACAGTTGCACTGAGGAAAAGACAGGAGGAAGAGTTAGAGGTAGCAGAGCTGAAGATGTTGAAGTTCTCTTTGGGAGTGACGAGGATGGATAGGATCAGGAATGAGTACATCAGAGTACACATGTGAGATGTTTTGGAGACAAAGTTAGAGAGTCTAGGCTGAGATGGTTTACATTTACATTTATGCATTTAGCAGACGCTTTTATCCAAAGCGACTTACAACTCAGGAGAACAGGAAGCGATCCGTCAAGAAGAGGTAACGAAACACAAAAAGTGCCCTAAATACTAAGATTTGTACACTGCTCAGAGTAGCAAAGACCAGAAAATGAAAGAAGAAAGGAGAAATAGAGGGGGAAATTTTTTTGTTTTTGTTTTGTTTTTTATGTAAGATTAAGTGCTCATGGAAGAGATGAGTTTTTACCTGTCTTTTGAACGAAGTGAGTGAATCTGTTGTGCGTATGGAGGACGGAAGATCGTTCCACCAACCCGGAACAATGAAAGAAAAAGTTCGAGAGAGGGATTTCATGCCTCTCTGTAATGGTACCACAAGCCTTCGCTCATTAGCTGAGCGAAGGCTTCTGGTGGGTGTGTAGACGCGTAGGAGTGAGTCGAAGTATGCGGGTGCTGTGCTTGTGGAAGATCCATAAGCAAGAGTCAGGGCTTTGAATTTGATCCGGGCAGCGAGTGGTAGCCAATGCAGAGAGATGAATAGAGGTGTGACATGAGCCCTTTTGGGCTCATTGAATACAAGACGTGCTGCAGCGTTCTGGATCATTTGCAGCGGTTTGATTGCACAAGATGGAAGTCCAGCCAGAAGCGCATTGCAATAGTCAAGTCTAGAAATGACCAGGGCTTGGACAAGAAGCTGTGTTGCATGCTCCGTAAGGAACGGTCTGATTTTCCTGATATTGTGCAATGCAAACCTGCATGACCGAGCCGTCTTCGAGATGTGGTCTTTGAAGGACAGCTGGTCATCAAAGATTACTCCAAGATTTCTGACCGACCCCGAAGGAGTAATCAGGGATGAACCTAGCTGGATGGTAAAATCGTGTTGTATGGTGGGGTTAGCAGGGAAAACAAGCAGCTCAGTCTTTGCTAGATTGAGCTGCAGGTGGTGTTTTTTCATCCATGCCGAGATGTCCGCCAGACAGTTTGAGATTCGTGCAGCTACTGTGGGTTTGGACATGTTCAGAGGAGGGAGAGTGAATATATTGGTAAAAGGATGCTGAGGTTAGAGCTGCCAGACAGGAGGTCAAGAGGAAGACCAAAGAGGAGGTTTATGGATGTAGTGAAGGAGGACATGAAGGTAGTCAGTCTGAGAGAAGAGGATACAGAGGATAGGACTAGATGGAGGCAGATGATTCACTGTGGCGACCCCTGAAGGGAACAGCCGAAAGAAAAAGAAGATATTATAATGAACTTATTTGTTATGTTCAAACAGTGTCACAGTAAACACAGCAGATGAAGTTCTTCAGAAGCTGCTGCCTGTGGTTACAGCAACTAGATCAGCTGAGTAAGTAACACTGAGAACAATCATCACTGTGTGTGTGTGTGTGTGTGTGTGTGCTGCGCTCTTTGGTCAGTGTGTGTGTGTTGCGCTCTGCTCACTGTGTGTTTGTGCTGCCTTCTCTGCTCAGGGTGTGTGTCTGTGTGTGTGTGTGCTGCTCGCTCTGCACAGTGTGTGTGTGTGTGTGTGTGTGTTGCGCTCTGCTCAGTGTGTGTGTGCTGCACTCTCTGCTCATTGTGTATGTGTGTGTGCTGTGTGTGCTGTGGTCTCTGCTTAGTGTGTGTGTTTGTGTGTGCTTTGCTTTGCTCAATGTGTGTGTGTGCTGCGCTCTTTGCTCAGTGTGTGTGTGCTGCGCTCTCTGCTCATTGTGTATGTGTATGTGTATGTGTGTGCTGAGCTCTCTGCTTAGTGTGTGTGTGTGTGTTGCACTCTGCTCCATGTGTCTGTGTGTGCTGCGTTCTCTGCTCAGGGTATGCGTGTGTGTGTGTGCTGCGCTCTCTGCTTAGTGTATGTGTTGTGCTTTGCTCAGTGTGTGTGTGTGTGTATGTGTGTGTGTGTGTGTGTGTGCGTGTGTGCTGCGCTCTCTGCTCAGTGTGTGTGTGTATATGTGTGTGCTGCGCTCTCTGCTCAGTGTATGTGTGTGTGTGTGTGTGTGTGAGCTGAACTCTCTGTTCAGTGTGTGTGTGTGTGGTGTGCTATGCTCAGTGTGTATGTGTGCTGCACTCTCTGCTCAGCGTTGTGTGCTGCGTTCTCTACTCAGGGTGTGTGTGCGTGGCGCTCATTGCTTAGTGTTTGTGTGTGTGTTT
This sequence comes from Pseudorasbora parva, assembly GCF_024679245.1. Taxonomy (NCBI): domain Eukaryota; kingdom Metazoa; phylum Chordata; class Actinopteri; order Cypriniformes; family Gobionidae; genus Pseudorasbora; species Pseudorasbora parva. The sequence goes on from NC_090179.1 coordinate 46,431,593, forward strand.
GTGCTGCACTCTCTGCTCATTGTGGTGGTGCATTCTCTGATCAGTGTGTGTGTAGCTCTACTGGGCTGTAATATGGCGTATGCGCATGCGTTTATTGCGTAACATGCGTAAAATTAATCTGTTGACTCTGATTCTGTTACCTAGACCTGAGTGAAGAATAATATACTGATGTTAATACATTGATAATTCATATTTTAATATATATTTTATTTTAAATAAGAGTTTTCTGTTAAAGGGTAACTAAACCCCTGTTCACAGCCTAACTCCGCCCTCTGGCAATATTTGAAAAATGCTGCAAAAGTGGGCAGAGCCCAGCGGAGACAGAGGGGACGAGACGAGGGCGGGGATGAGCGGGGGGGGGGGGGGGGGCGTGCACCTGAGACCCGCAATTACAACTCCTGACTCACTACAGAGGTTTTGAACTGAAACAGGATGCTTTTATACCAGGGGTGTGGTGAGCTCGCGCCAGGGGCGTTGTGAGTTCCCGCCAGGGGCGTGGTAGTGAGCCGTTGGAAGTACAAACCTACGTAACGAAGTACCATAACTTCCAATAGGAAAATTCAACTGCAGTAGCCACCGTTCAACCTTAAGAGGGCAGCACTAAGACGTTTTTACACCATATATTATAGAATTTAAACACTTTAAACCCAACTGTCAAAACATTTACTCGACTCAATGAACAATAATAATAAAGCTCCATTCTTGCAGATCATTAACTAAAAAAAGTTGTTCTAGGGTTTAGTTACCCTTTAAACAGTAACATCAGTGACACAACTCCAGGGGACTTTCATTATATATTCTATAATGTTTATTTGTTTATTATATAAACATTATAGAATATAGAATTATTGTTTATTATACAGGTCCTTCTAAAAAAATTAGCATATTGTGATAAAAGTTCATTATTTTTTCATTAATTTTTCATATTTTTTCATTATTCATTATTCACAAATAAAAACAAATAAAATGTATGAATTAGGTCTTATTTAATTCTATAAACTATAATACTGATATGCCAACATTGTCGCTATATGATAAATTAAAATAAGCTGATAACATCACTGTTCTCTCCAGTACGACTGTACAGCCAAATCTAATTTTGTCGCAATATTATCCTGTTTGACACTGTGAAGCTGCTTTGACACAATCGTGATTGTAAAAGCGCTATATAAATAAAGTTGATTGATTGATTGATATTTTCCATAATGTAATGATAAAAATTAAACTTTCATATATTTTAGATTCATTGCACACCAACTGAAATATTTCAGGTCTTTTATTGTTTTTATACTGATGATTTTGGCATACAGCTCATGAAAAGCCAAAATTCCTATCTCAAATAATTAGCATATCATAAAAGGGTTCTCTAAACGAGCTATTAACCTAATCATCTGAATCAACTAATTAACTCTAAACACTTGAAAAAGATTCCTGAGGCTTTTAAAAACTCCCAGCCTGGTTCATTACTCAAAACCGCAATCATGGGTAAGACTGCCGACCTGACTGCTGTCCAGAAGGCCATCATTGACACACTCAAGCGAGAGGGTAAGACACAGAAAGACATTTCTGAATGAATAGGCTGTTCCCAGAGTGCTGTATCAAGGCACCTCAGTGGGAAGTCTGTGGGGAAGGAAAAAGTGTGGCAAAAAACGCTGCACAACGAGAAGAGGTGACCGGACCCTGAGGAAGATTGTGGAGAAGGACCGATTCCAGACCTTGGGGGACCTGCGAAAGCAGTGGACTGAGTCTGGAGTAGAAACATCCAGAGCCACCGTGCACAGGCGTGTGCAGGAAATGGGCTGCAGGTGCCGCATTCCCCAGGTCAAGCCACTTTTGAACCAGAAACAGCGGCAGAAGCGCCTGACCTGGGCTACAGAGAAGCAGCACTGGACTGTTGCACAAGTTTTGCATGTCATTCGGAAATCAAGGTGCCAGAGTCTGGAGGAAGACAGGGGAGAAGGAAATGCCCAAATGCCTGAAGTCCAGTGTCAAGTACCCACAGTCAGTGATGGTCTGGGGTGCCATGTCAGCTGCTGGTGTTGGTCCAGTGTGTTTGATCAAGGGCAGGGTCGATGCAGCTCGCTATCAGGAGATTTTGGAGCACTTCATGCTTCTATCTGCTGAAAAGCTTTATGGAGATGAAGATTTGGTTTTTCAGCACGACCTGGCACCTGCTCACAGTGCCAAAACCACTGGTAAATGGTTTACTGACCATGGTATTACTGTGCTCAATTGGCCTGCCAACTCTCCTGACCTGAACCCCTTAGAGAATCTGTGGGATATTGTGAAGAGAAAGTTAAGAGACGCAAGACCCAACACTCTGGTTGAGCTTAAGGCTGCTATCGAAGCATCTTGGGCCTCCATAAGACCTCAGCAGTTCCACAGGCTGATCGCCTCCATGCCACGCCGCATTGAAGCAGTCATTTCTGCCAAAGGATTCCCGACCAAGTATTGAGTGCATAACTGAACATAATTATTTGAAGGTTGACTTTTTTTGTATTAAAAACATTTTTCTTTTATTGGTCGGATGAAATATGCTAATTTTTTGAGATTTTGGGTTTTCATGAGCTGTATGCCAAAATCATCAGTATTAAAACAATAAAAGACCTGAAATATTTCAGTTGGTGTGCAATGAATCTAAAATATATGAAAGTTTAATTTTTATCATTACATTATGGAAAATAATAAACTTTTATCACAGTATGCTCATTTTTTGAGAAGGACCTGTATATGTATTTTATGTCATGTACATCATATATTTGATAGTAATGTAAATGGTATTAATCTTGTTTTTGAGCAGAATAAAGCACTTTCCTCTGTGCACGACTGCGGGGACGAGCACTTCTGTGCTGCTTAAATTCTTTATAATTCATTAAAAAACAAATATTGCCACATTGATGGCTCAAGAAGCTGTAATTGTTCAAATAGGCTAGCATATGGTTTCATTATAAAATCCATGATGAAAATCATTGACAGTGATTCTCATTATTGATTAGTCAGGTGTGCCCTCTGTGAATGGAAAACTTTCCAGCAGTCGCAGTTCATCACTGAATAACACCTAATTATGGACAAATTGTATCTAAAAGGGTGCAGTGGAACCAGAGTGAGCTGCTGCGGGAAAGGGACATGATCCAAGCACCCAAAACATGAGAAATCTTGATGTGAAGCTTCAAGCTAATGCATTAGTGTTTAACACACCCTGCCATGCGCTTTGAAAGATACGTGTGTGTCCTCAGCGTTAACCTTAGTCGTGTAACACACCGCGGAAACAGTAGTGCCGTATGATAGATGTATCGCTCTTATTATGTTTTTCCCCACATGTTATAACGTGGTAAATATCAAACATCAAACATGGTGATCTGTGCTTTATAATAATGAAGTCTCTGTTGATCTGATCTGATCTGAGAGAGTGAAGAGTGTGTCATTGTTCTCTACAGGTTGAATGGTTGTGGTGTCACAGATGAAGGTTGTGCTGCTCTGGCTTCAGCTCTGAGATCAAACCCCTCACACCTGAGAGAACTGTATTTGTCTGAGAATAATTTAGGAGACTCAGGAGTGAAGCTGCTCTCTGCTGGACTAGAGAATCCCCTCTGTAAACTGGAGAAACTGTGGTAAGATCATCTCTACCATAAAGACTCCGAGTGAATAAGGATTAATATGTAGATATTGTACATGATAGCAGATGAGCACATATGAAAGAAAGCAAATCTGTGTTCAGTGCAAGGTTGGGAGAGATGGCTTGTTATAATTCTCCCACTGTGTTTATATGGCAATCTAAGGCTGCGTACATGAATCTTTCCCATTGCCTTAAGTATTTTCAGCAACAGGACAAACTGCAGGAAATGTCTTTTTAATAATTCAATACAAGAAAGCCAACTTAAACTGTGAAATCACAGAGCACAGACTATATCGGTACGTAACAAACAATTTGATATAAATGTATAATATTGTTTAGTTATATAGTGAATGCGTATCTCTCACAGCCAAACGTCACTCAGTTGTGATCTCGTTCATTTGACTGCTTTAAAGGTGTCATGAACTGGCTTTTTAATTTTTTTATACTGTTGTCTGAGGTCAACAAATTACGTTTGTGTGGTTTAAACATTCAAAAACATCATAACTAATAAGTAATGGGCTATTTTCTACACTGGTTTTGAGGCTGTCTTCTGAACGCTGGGTTTTGATGGGCATGCCGCAATGGAGACTTGGAAGTAAACGCTCATGGCTAGGATTGAAGAAAATTTGCATATTTAATGAGGGGGGGTTAACTGTTCAAGAGGGAAATGGCCTGTGGGAAGAAACTGTTCCTATGCCTAGATGTTCTAGTGGCCAGTGATCGGAGTCGCCGTCCTGACGGTAACAGTTCTAACAAGAGGTGTCCGGGGTGAGTGGAGTCTGTGATGATTTTACCCGCTCTCTTCCTCACTCTGGAAGAGTACAGGAGGGTTGGCAGTTTGGCACCAATAATCCTCTCTGCAGTCCGGATGGTACGTTGCAGTCTCCTGATGTCTCATTTGGTAGCTGAACCAAACCAGACAGTGATGGAGGTGCATACAGTATAACCGACTCAATGACAGCTGAGTAGAACTGAATCAGCAGGTCCTGTGGCAGGTTGAACTTCCTCAGCTGACGAAGGAAGTACAGTCTCTGCTGAGCCTTTTTCACATTGGAGTCAATGTGATTGTCCCACTTCAGGTCCTGAGAGATGGTAGTTCCCAGGAACCTGAATGACTCCACTGCGTCCACAGTGCTGTTCATGATGAGAAATCAAGAAACTTGAAACTTGAAACATCAAACGAAACATCATTTCGTTCATGATGATGAAATCAAGAAAGAATTTCTGCCTACAGGCGTACATTTTGGGAGCCCGTCTAGAAACCACACAGGCCCGGGACTACTATTAGGCCTACATATAAAAAAGACGTTTTACTCAACATTGTGTCTGCAAATCCAGCACTTGAGAGTTGTTTACAAATGATACCGCAGTGAAATAAAGCAAACATTCTTCCCCATGTGAGCTGGAACTTTATTGAAAATAAATGAAGTATCACACATTCCTAATATTATGAGCCAAAGGAAGCTTATGCAGCGACTGTGTTTTTCTTCCACATTGCTGTTGGCTAGTGATTGACCGAACAGCTCCATAAGTCGGTGGCCTGAGCAACTGAATTACACGTTCTGTAGAGGTGTGTTTCGTAGCGGGATGATTTAAGAATGAAGCACACAATCATTTTCTGGGCCTGGTGTCTGTAAAAGCTTCTTTTTTTTTGACTAAAAAGGAAGTTTTCAGTTCTGAAACTTACAGGATAATCTTAAATTACCATGACCACGTCAACCATAAAAAATAATAGATTCCTAAGATTATATTCATAATTAAAGCTGCAAGCAGCATTTAGCGGGGTTCAAGCATTTAAGGCCTTTAAACAGTTACGGTCTTTTGCATTTAAGGCCTTTCAGCAGCAAAATACAGAGCCTTGCGAAAGTATTCGGCCCCCTTGAACTTTGCGACCTTTTGCCACATTTCAGGCTTCAAACATAAAGATATAAAGCTATATTTTTTGTGAAGAATCAACAACAAGTGGGACACAATCATGAAGTGGAACGAAATTGATTGGATATTTCAAACTTTTTTAACAAATCAAACACTGAAAAATTGGGTGTGCAAAATTATTCGGCCCCCTTAAGTTAATACTTTGTAGCACAACCTTTTGGCATTTGAGGCTACGGCCAACAGTCTAGGAGTTATGAGCAGTTTCGTGCAATTGATCATTATAGCGCCACCTATAGGTCAATCTGGCTCATAATTTGATAACCTCTCCTCAATTTTTGTACTACCTATTGGCCAAGTTTCAAGTCTCTAGCCCTAACGGTTTGGTCTGCACGATGTGTTTTACGGCAAAATAAAAAACGCTACAAATACAATAGGTTTTCAAGCACTTCGTGCTTGAACCCCTAATAATAAAACAATGTATTTCCGTGCAGCGAGAGTGATAGAAAACATTTCACATGCAGCTCAACAAGCTGAGACTGGTAGCTGCCACCACACACTGACAGGTCACATGATCTGTGCTGACTCCTGCCAGCTAGTTGAAGATAGAACCTCTACCCTGAGAAAGTGTGTGTGTGTGTGTGTGTGTGTGTGTGTTTGTGTGTATAAGTGAGAAAGTGTGTGTGTGTGTGTGTGTATATGAGTGAGAAAGTGTGTGTGTGTGTGTGTGTGTGTGTGTGTGTGTGTGTGTGTGTGTGTGTGTACTTGTCTACCTATCTAACAGGGGACCTTGGCGTCGTTACACACTCACCAACAGGGGACCTATGAGCCAAGAGGGGACATTATTCAAGTCCCCTGTTGGTCATGCTTTAAATAATGTGAAAATTAAGTAAAACACTAAAGAAATGCTCTGGTGATTTTTTTAAACGTTTGACCAAGTAGGGACCAACAGGTGTGTGTGTGTGTTTAAATAATGTTAAAATCAAGAAAAAAATACTCTGGTAAATTTTTAACATTTTTGACCAAGAGGGGACCTAAGAGTGTGTGAGTGTTTAAGGCCATGCTCAGCAGCTCCCCTGTAGGCTGAAGCAGGAACTGTAATAGCCCTTAAACACACGTCGTTCACACACACACTCCTCTATTGTTTGAATGGCCTGCTGTCCTCTGAGACTCTAGAGCTGCTGTTTAACAGACTGCTTACTAAAGCAACAAACATTTTATAGATTATATCTCTTTACTAAATACCCTGACTAGTTTCAAACTTTGTATTACATTAAAATTAAAAACTACAGGATCCAATAAAAAACGATTAAAAAATCTAAACAACCAGGATGTAATCAGAAATGCATCTGCCATCAAAATGTGTGTGTCTTCAGTTTCTACAAATAAATATTGTAAATACCATCCATCATGGCCGTGGACAGACCGTAAAACTGTATTAAATTATTAAGGGATATCATTCAATGCGTATATATATATATATATATATATATATATATATATATATATATATATATATATATATATATATATATATATATATATATATATATATATATATAACATTTTAATGACTGTAGCCTATATTTATTGAAAAAATAATGCATTATTTTATTTATCAAAAAAAGTTCTTTTAAACAAGTGTTAACATAGACATTATTAAAAACATTTTATTTTAGCCAAGTATTTGTAAAAATAATGTGTGACTTTTGGCCCATTTTACCACCTTATACATTTATGAGTTTTTGAAACTAACCAAAGTTTGATTTATTTATGATTTACGAAATGATTCAGGGTCCCCTGTTAGATAGTAAATCACGACACCTGTGTGTTTGCTGTGACATTTCTTATCATCATTAACACACTGCAAAGACTTAGAGTTTTTACAGCAATACCTGAGTTTAAAGGGTTAAATCAAGCAGAAATAGCTCTCTAATGAATTAATTGCAGGTCATTATTGAATAGTGATAACGTTACACACACACTGACTCAGGTCCCCAGTTAGATAGTAAATCACGACGCCTGTGTGTTTGCTGTGACATTTCTTGCTGTCATAAACACACTGCAAAGATTTAGAGTTTTTACAGCAATACCTGATTTTAAAGGGTTAAATCAAGCAGAAATAGCTCTCTAATGAATTAATTGCAGGTCATTATTGAATAGTGATAACGTTACACACACACTGACTCAGGTCCTGTGTTAGATAGTAAATCACAACGCCTGTGTGTTTGCTGTGACATATCTTGCTGTCATAAACACACTGCAAAGATTTAGAGTTTTTACAGCAATACCTGCATTTAAAGGGTTAAATCAAGCAGAAATAGCTCTCTAATGTATTAAATGCAGGTCTTTATTGAATAGTGATTACTTTACACACACACTGACTCGAGTCCCCTGTTAGATAGTAAATCACGACGCCTGTGTGTTTGCTGTGACATTTCTTATCATCACAAACACACTGCAAAGATTTAGAGTTTTTACAGCAATACCTGAGTTGAAAGGGTTAAATCAAGCAGAAATAGCTCTCTAATGTATTAATTGCAGGTCATTATTGAATAGTGATTACGTTACACACACACTGACTCAGGTCCCCTGTTAGATAGTAAATCACGACGCCTGTGTGTTTGCTGTGACATTTCTTATCATCACAAACACACTGCAAAGATTTAGAGTTTTTACAGCAATACCTGAGTTTAAAGGGTTAAATCAAGCAGAAATAGCCCTCTAATGTATTAATTGCAGGTCATTATTGAATAGTGATTACGTTACACACACACTGACTCAGGTCCCCTGTTAGATAGTAAATCACGACGCCTGTGTGTTTGCTGTGACATTTCATATCATCACAAACACACTGTAAAGATTTTCCAAGTTTGCATGTGTAGGCTATATACTGTATCTATATATAATTTATTTATTATAAATATTAATATAATATTTTTCTTAAATATATACAGTACAAGCATGCGAGTCTGTGTGTATATATATATATATATATATATATATATATATATATATATATATATATATATATATATATATATATATATATATATATATATAGTAATAATTATACACAGTACACACACACATATTATGTAAACACAATTTTTTATTTTGGATGCGATAAAGCACGATTAATTTTACCCCAGCACTAATATATATTATTAAAGTTTATTTTTTCTGTTGCTGAATTAAAGAGATTGCACATCCAGTGGGGAAAATTGTGAAAACAATGACACTTTACCGTTTGTGTGCGAAAACAAATTTACACCTGAATTTCAGTTCTGCTTATCGATTTACATTAGATTTACATTTAATCATTTAGCAGACGCTTTTATCCAAAGCGACTTACAAAAAAGGGGAGAGCAATACAAGCAACGAACAGCCACGGGATTTTCTCGAAAGCGGAGGAGAACTCCCAACAAGCTGGCACTTAAGGTAGGACCGGGCATGAGATGCTCATTCAAAGACTGACCTTGGTACTCGAAAGAACAATTGAAGACAATACGGTTCTTTGCATTGTGATGAACCATATGATGTGGTATGTACCACGACTTGGAATGTGGATCAAAATCTGCAGATGTCAGTGGTGTGATGTAACCCACCTGCAACAGTTTCTGAATCTCGGATTCATATGGCTTAGCCATACTGGGCTGTCTAGCTAGTCTCCGCTCTGTGCTGCGTAACAGGGCCATGACTGCTTCCTTGGGTGCGTTCAGAGGAGGCAGCGACTCTTTCCAGAATAGAGGCGTAGTGTACCTTTTGACACCATCCACATCAATCCTGATAGTTTTCTCCTCTAAGAGGCGAATAGCTTCTGCATCTTGGCGAGATCGACTGACTACTTTCTCAGATTGGTATGGAAGAGTATCCAGCTGCCAAAGTTTTTCGACTTGACGAAATAGCTCAGTTTGAGGAGACACACAAGAAATGAATAAACATTCTTGAGGCTGCAAGTGAGGCTTAAGGAAACTGGATGGACCCTGCAAAGACCAGCCGAGCTTGGTATGAACTGCTGCAGGCCTTCCAGGGGGACCCAATCTCACTGGCTTTACAGGCGTTATCAAGTGAGGATAATCCAATCCAATAAGTATCAAGGGCTGTGCTTCGTGGATGTCATGCAAAGGTAAGTCACGGAGATGTTGGTATCTTCGTTGTAAGTCAGAAATGGGATAAGTTTGCTGAACCAACGCTAGCTCCTTTGCTGTGAATGCACCCTTGACCGGGTAGGATCTGTCAGAGTGTGAAACAGGTGCTATGGAGAAGGAAACAGATCTTCCATGAATGTTGTGGACTTCCTGCCTTACTGTGCGCAGAGCCAAGTCTTTGATTTCACCTTGAAGGCCTAGACGTCGAGCGGCTTCATTAAACAAGATAGTTCGTTCAGATCCATCGTCTAGCACAGCGTAGGTTTCTAGTGATTTATCACCATTCCGAATGATTACCCGACTCAACTTCAGTAGCACTTGCTTGCCACTAGTAGGTCGATCCAAATACAGGGTCTGAGAAGCAGGGCTTACTGGGCTTGTGGTGTTCTCAGATGTTCTGTTATTTCCTTTGCTCATCACATCTGTAATGGTATTGACTTCATGCAGAACATCAAGATGCCTACGGTCACATCGCTTACACTTCGCCTTTAAGGTGCATTTAGACGAGGAATGCCCTCGTCCGCAGCGCCAACATCTATGTCCTGTTCTGATCCAACTCTCAATCTGCTCCTTAGTTAGGAGTTTGAAGTTGGAGCACTGATTCATGTAGTGCACAGAACGGACAGTACTTTTTATGCTTCTCCTGTGGCCTTTCTGAGTCCATGTATCCAGTCTTTGGGTTCTCTACGGATCCTACTTTCAGCTCTCCGCCATGTAGAACTGTAGTCAGCTTTCGGGGCACAAAGCCAGTTCGCTTGTCTTTGCGAGCACTGTGTTTGTCGTGATCAGGATAGGTCCCATATTGTGTTCCTTCTACCTGGACAAGAACCTCATATTCCAGCCAGTCTGAGAAGTCAAGCAGCATTGGAATTGGGGTCTGAAGGGGGTTAATGAATCTCTTAAAGTAAGCTCTTAGGTCGTATGGCAACTTAGCTAAGAGACGAGAAACATGTGAGCCACATTTCAGCTCGGTCCAACCTGTGCTGCCTAACTGGGTTAACATTCCAACCAGTGCTCGGACACGGAGGGCAAATGCCTTGAAAGTCTTAACATCCCCGCTTCTGATATTTGGCCCATCCATCAGATTAGTGATCCTTTGCAGTGCCAATTGATGTGGCTGCCCATACATATCAGTAAGTGCTCTCAAAGTGTCACCGAATGGAGTACGGCTGTGACTATAAGAGTCAGCGACAAGTAAAGCATCTTCTAACTTAAGGTCGTCCATAAGTATCTGGAACTTGAAGGACTCAGAAGCATCTTCAGGAAGAACGTTGTTTAACGCAAGCTTAAGCCGGGCAAATTCCCGGGGATCATCCCGAATGAAATCTGGGATTGTAGGAGTCGGCCCTCTATATTGCATTGGCGGCGGATGCAATGGCCGATGAAGCTCAGAGTGTCTCAGTGAGTGGTAAGAACGGTCAGGAGTGCGTAACTGTCCATTACCGTAACTGTACTCTTGCCTCCAGTTGACTGGCGAATGATCGACATGATCCACGAAGACATCCTTCTGAGAACAGCGATGGTAAAGGTCTGTTGTTGGCTGACAATAAGCATCATGAGACGGCATACTGGACTGCAACAAGAGTGGGTCTTCTGGATAATGATGCCGAAGATCTGCAGAACGAGGTGGCCTCAGAGGAACATTAACATCTTGATGAAGGTCGTATCTTGGCAAGTCACTCTTACTATTATGGGGGTCATTATATGAGGGGGTCGACATACCTGAACTGGGCAGACTATCACTAAGTCGGCCTGCTCTCTTTAGACTGTCTGTAAGCTCCTCAATGAGATCTCTCTTAGGACTGCGAACTGTAAGGAGGGATTCATCTCTAGGTGGCACCAAAGGAGTATGTTCTGTCTGGTTAGGGTTCTGCATACTAGTAGACTTTGGTGTAGATGACAACTCGGCTCCTTCACTCAGAAGCTGTTGCTCAGATAATGAAACCTGGGAAGCTAACACAGGAGAGTTAACAATCATATCAGATATGCGTTGCATGTCTTGCCTCATCCGCCTGTTTTCCTCCCTCAATTCACGCATACAAGTGAGCATGTCAGACTGCTCATCTGCAAATGCAATTTGTTTCTGAGGATAGCTAACTTCATAGTCATGCAGATGTGATGGCCGTCTTGTTATTCTATGTGGGCGTACAACCTCTGGTTCTATAGCTCCCTCACTAGTTCTGGACATCATCGCTAAAGTGGTTATAGGCTCCGGCTCGAAGGACCATTAAATGTAATGAAGACTGCAGAATGCACTGATTACTATTACGGTTCCAAATCACCTTAGAGAATTATGTATTCAATAGATGCCCAGTGACTAGGAGAGGAAAAAAGATGCCAGAGACATGGATCATATTCACTCAATGTATTGATTGGTAAATAAAGGAGTGAATTTTTTCCTCACAATGTCAACAAATGCAAATAAATAAAACACCGTAGGCCTACGGAAATAATTCAACAATATAACAGTGAGCTTTGATTCAAAATATACAATGATATTATGATATCAGGCAGTGATGTGGTGGATAAGTGTAAACAATCTTAGTAATTCTCAAGTGTTCCAGAAAAGTCCACTTAATGGAAGGAGGGTGTTGATATCCTCAACGGTGATCCATATAGGAGATGACATCAAACGCAAACTGGCGGTTACACGCAAGTATACCTTCTCTGGTCCTGATAGGTTTAATGTGCAGTGATATTAGTGAGGCCTGTAGCTTTCTGTGCAGCGGTGTTCAGAGCCCGTGATGGGTGTGAGATATAGCATGGTCAGCTGGATAAACATAAACGTGTGGTTCTACAATGAAACAAATAAATCTCAATTAGTTCTGTAATACAATCCGTAAAACAAAGTGCTGCGTCATTATCACTTCACGTGAATAACATGCAAGACATCGCAAACATAGGATGCATAGTATAGCAGCGGTTCTTTTAAAACTAAAAAAATATTGTATTGATCCATCTAACAGCATATCATATAATGATTATTACACTGAAAAATGGAATAAAACACTTACAGTCTGCAATGACGCACTTAATGGTATTCATTCACCATAAATTCCACCGACCATCGGGGCAATCACTCAACATTGACCGCCCATCACATCTGCAAACACCAAACTGCTCAACATCTGAGCACTGTAAAAATTATATGTTCAATAAGTTATGACAACATATGTTTTTACATTGTTTTAACTCATCAAAATAAGTTAAGAAATGTTAAACTTGTTTTTATTAGTTATATGAGATGTAACTAATTGTTTTAAGTCAGTTTAACATAATTTAAGTTGAAATAACTTAAACATCCAAGTCGATTGTACTGCAAAAGTTCAAAATGTGCCTTTTTTTTACAGTGAGGGCTCTATGAACAATATGACTTTAATCAGTTTGGCTTCGTTTATTTACATGGATAACACGCACCGCATTTCTTCCTTTTCCTCTATTGCCGCACATCTGATCTCACGTTATTTCTCACAGGATTCATGAGACCTCCGACTAAGCTCCGCCCACTCGGCGGATGCAACACTTATGCAGATTACTGTAAAACTATTATGATGAACTAATTTGAACTTGAACACAGCCTTTTGCACAGGCAGTGTCCTCTGGTTTATCCAAAAAAAGAGAAAGGTCAGGATAGAAATTTAAGCTCAGTTAGAACCAGAAACATGTGTTTTTGTTTTTGATTGATATTTTGACTCATGTCCAATTTTCTACATTTATAATAACAATAATTATTATTATTATTCAGACTAGTTAAATTCTTTTCGGGGTACCAAAATCTCAAGTGTGCCTGTCCGAAAGGCTACAAGGGATTTTTAAATTTTGCGAGCCCTGAGCCTTATGTGTTATCATCTTTCATCTTAATTGTGCAACATAATCTTAATTTATATGTTTTTGTTGTTTCAGTATGTTTATTATAAACAATCTCCCATTTCTGTCTTCAATAGAGAGCAGGGACCCCCCCCCCTTAAAGGGTAGTTCGCCCAAAACTGATAATCCTGTTATTAATTTCACACCCTCATGTCGATCCAAAACTGTAAATATCTTAAATTGTGTTCCGAAGATAAACAAAATTCTTACGGTCTTGGAACGACATTATTACATATAATTACACATAATTATAACAGAATAAAATTTTTGGGGTGAACTAACCCTTTAAGGACCGTGCAATGCCATTTTCTGTACAGTAGCCTATATAAAAGTGCTCGAGAACCCCCCGAGAAGCTTTTGTTTAGGGCTAGTAGTTGGCGGATTTTGTTGTAAAAACTTGGCAACCCTGTCTGCACGCGGGCTGAAATCAGGCTGGAATAAACGATCTAATTAGCCGGTGTTGTAAAAAAAATAAAAGAATTTATTGATACACAGAGTACTTACCCAACATGATCATCATCTTTGAGAGAAATTGTGAAGGTGAATGCAGATACAAACAAGCTCTCCGTTTAGGATTCGAGTAAATATAATCCAAGCCCCTTTGATGACGTGATGATTACGTTACTGTTGATCATCTGTCCGTCATCGTCTAAAGCCCGCCCTGATGATTTCATTGGTCCGAACAATTTCTGTTCGGGGATAATTACTCCTCTATGGAGCGATGCCAGACCGAATTGCCCGACTTAAAAATGTTGTGGGCGGGGCTAAATTCGTCTGGCATCCAGGCTAGATCCTAGTCGACTGATGAGCCGATCACGGCGCTAACATGTTGCTGCAATGTGTAAACATAACCAGAATAAGTTACCTCTACAGTAGATTATTTCTGATACAAGCAAATAAATAACAAGTAAATCACATTAGACATAGTCTAAATTACATTAGACGCTGATCTCACATGCAGTCAGATTGGATATTTAGTAAGCATTTAGGGCTTTTTGGTGAGTCTCACACACTGTTTTTGCACTGGTGTCTTGTGCTCTCCGCTTGATTTTTAATATTTATATCATATTTTTGAAGATTTGTACATCAAAAATGTTTTTCTACTGTCAGACCGATAACCAAACACAGACTGGAATTTAATTTCAGGCCAGGCGTGTAACCGTAGTAATGTGCGTGCGTTAGATGAAACCGTCTATTCATGTGAAATATATTTCAGTGTTGTGAAAAGAAGGCACTGATTGTTATTTTGTGGAGTTTGAACTAGGGCTGGGCGATATAGCCTAAAAAAAAATCCCTGATTTTTTTCACAAATCCGATTTTCGATTTAAAATGATTTTTTTCTCTCCCTCTCCTACTTAAAATCAATCTGCAGATGACAAAGAGATTGTTCAAAAAAAGTTTTAACTTTATTTTGCGTGAGTGGTTTGAGTATTTTTCTACCCACAGTTCAACAAAACTTTCTACTGCTCGTGCATATTTGAAGTCCCACAAAACTCTACTGGGTGTGCGTTTATGATGTCATCAAAATGTGAATGAAACCACAGCACATGCGCATCCAGTACGATTTGGATCTGATACTTCCACAAAACCCCTTTAAATTTTTAGTTTTACAAACCATCACATTAAAAATAACATTAAAATTGGATATTTAGAGATTTTAAGTGCTGGAAGTGTTGTACTGATAATAAGGCTGAGGTAAATAAAGACAACAACAACATTAAATCCTTGTGGTGTTACTACAGTAAATCATGGTGAATGTTGGTGATTTGTGACTGAAACACCTGACCTTCGCTCATGTTGTCTCCACGTCAGCTCGTTTGACTAATATCTTTGGTTTATAACCAATAATTCTGAAGCAATCTGAACTGATCACAGTAGCGATGTTATTATTTCTGTGGTTAATTTAAACGCTTTCTCACTGGATCTCTAGCTCTGTGTATCGTTTCTGTCACCAGATCGGCCTGTGTATGAGCTCGCACAGCGTTCGTTGTCCGTGCAGCTCAGATGAGTAGCACGGTTCCGTTAAGACTTCAAACACACTTTGCAGCGGGGTATTGTTAATTGTTCTGTGAAAAACCAAACCACTTATGAATGACACTGTATGTTGTAAGACACTGTCTTTGTTGTTTGTGTATCTCTATGGGCACGGGTGAGCCATTACGGGAGCCCAGAGGGGAGCGTCGGTGAAAGTGTTAAAGAGAAAATCGATTTTCATTCACACAAGTCGACATAACTACACACTTGAGTTAACTGATTAAATCGATTTATCGCCCAGCCCTAGTTTGAACTGAAACTAACACACATTTGTTGATTTTTCACTCTTTATTGTTTTCTACATTATTTAATTTTGACTTATCTTGGATTGGATTTGCTTTTCCTGTTAAAACAGGGAAACAAAAATAATCTCCATTCTGTTACATGTATGCCCTGTCTCTCTTGTGTTCTTTTCTTTTTGAGTTTAGTCCCCCGTGACCCAGTTTCTCCCCAGTCTGTCTAATTAGTTATACCCATCACCTGTGTCTTGTCGGACCAAAACAGTTATCTTTTGTGGCGTTTTCTTAGTTTTTGTTTTTGTTTCCCCCTCTTCCCATGGCCCTCCCTGATGTCCAGCTTCTCTGCCTGGAGCAGGGAGACTGCCCGCTGGAGGCACACACCCGGGACTTCCTCCAGCTCGCGTGCCTGTTCCGTTTCCCGGACAGCTCGCTCAGCGTTTTCTACTATGCCGGCCTGAGCGAGTGGTCAAAGGCCGCTCGGTTCCAGGCCCCTCCGTTCCAGCGGGCGGTCCAAAGGAAGACTTCGTCGCAATCGTGGTGTGGATACTGGTACATAACCACTCGCCTTTCACCATCAGCCCCGCTGAAGAGGACAGCGGTACCAGTCCCACCATCGCCAGAGACCAGCCATCCACCATCGACCACGACCGGCATGAAGGAAGTGCCTGAGCCCACCGCAGACCGAGGAGACCGGCCTGCCGCAATCGACGAGCCTGAACCCAGGCAGAGGTTGAGAGGAGCTATCGCCCCGGAGCCCGGACCACAACAAGGGTCTGACCAGGTGTGTGATCCGGCAACATCATCCGTCGCGGAAGGAGTCCTCCTGGAGCTTGAGGGTTGGGACAGGAGCCCCACCCATCAGCCTGCCGCAGTGGATGTGACGAGGACCTCTGGCCGCCATCTCGAGGAACTGCGGGACATCTTCGAGGCGGATTTAATTGACTGGTATTCAGAACTTTCTCCCATAACCCGTCTCTCCGGTAACCCCTGTTTATCCAGTGTTCCAAGATTCTCCTGTGCCCTCAGAGCCCCCACCCACCCTCCCTCTTCCTCCGCCTCTGTCCACCAGCTCTTTTGCCTCGACCACACTGCTGTCCATCATCTCCTCTGCTCCTCCCACATGCAGTGTGGATGCGCCTCTAAATGTCTGTCCAGCAGTGCCGTCTCGCCCAGAGGATCCCCTGTTGTCACTGCTGGTCTCTTCCCCCTACACTCCACGGCGGCCCATCGACATATTGGCTGCGCCATGGCTCCAGCCTCCCTCAGCTCCACTGGACACCCTCGGCCAAACGGCTTCTCCCGGCTCCCTCATCTATCCGGCTCTGCCTTGGTCAGTTGTCGTCCTTCCTCCACCTTCGGCTTCGTCTGGCTCCTCCTTCCCCTCTGCTCCGCTTTCATCCTCGGTCCCACCGGCTCAGCCTCTGTCCTGCGGATGGCCGGCTCCACCTCGGACACTCATCGCCGTGGCTCCACCTTGGTCTCCTGAGCCTCCGGTCTCGTGTGGGTTCATCGACCCAGCTGCCCCTCCGGGGTCTCCATCAGGGGACTGCTTCCTTGTTGGTCGTCCCCAGGGTGTCTCCCACCATGTTGTCGACCCCATAGGTTCCTCCCTCCTCCTACTTCGCCCTGGGGCTTCATCTTGGCTGGTCTCTGGAACATCTGGCTCCTGCTCCAGGCTCCCTACTGGCTCCTCCCTCCTTCCACGCCCCCATGTACTTCCCTTTTCTTTTGGACTGGTTTTCTTTGTTTTGGACTCTGTCTCTCCTTTTTTCCTCCAAAGCCCCCTCCCACCCTCCTCTGATGTTAATGTTACAGCACGAGGATGTGCCTACTCGGAGGGGGCATAATGTTACATGTATGCCCTGTCTCTTGTGTTCTTTGTGTTTTGAGTTTAGTCCCCTGTGACCCAGTTTCTCCCCAGTCTGTCTAATTAGTTATATCCATCACCTGTGTCTTGTCAATTACCTCGTTTAATCCTGTTTATTTAGTTCTCAGTTTCCCCTCAGTGTTTGTCCGTCGACGTTAATGTATTGTGGTGTGTCTGGATGTTTCTGTGGTGTTGTAATTAAAGGTTTCCTGTTCCAAGTCCTCCTTTGCCTTCGTGAGTTTGACCTACACACCAGTTTTGTAATACATTAATTTTGTATAAATAAATACTTTTGTTAGTTAAGATGAAACTGTTTATGCTAATTTTGAATCACTTATACTAATGAGTGGGGGCATCTTGCCTATCTTGTTAGACAAAGGGATGGTGTGTTTTGCAGACAACAACACTTACCACTGAGATTCAAACATACAGACATTTGAATTTGGATCAGACATGCGATTGGTGATTTTTACAACACCTTTGTGACATTTTTTGGATCTTTTAAGTTTGAGAGGAATGGACTTTGAATAGAGGGACAGAAATCACTCAGCTTTCATAAAAATATCTTCACTTGTATTTGGAAGTTAAATGAAACGACATGAGTGTAAGGACATGATGACAGAATTTACAGGTTTGGTTGACTTATGCCTTATAAATACAGTAAAGCTAAGCTTTGGATAAAAAAACTATATCTCCAATCATATTGTCACAATTTTATATCGATGACAGTAAATTATGATAACAAAGATTGTGTTTACAGTTTATAGTTCATATCACATACCATATGGACTCTGTAACATTCACTAGCAAAAAAAAACAACAAATGCAATAAATGCAAAAACTCATTACTGCGGTATTGCAGTTATTGTATACCCTAACACACTTTCTCTCTCTCTCTCTCTCTCTCTCTCTCTCTCTCTCTCTCTCTCTCTCTCTCTCTCTCTCTCTCTCTCTCTCTCTCTCTCTCTCTCTCTCTCTCTCACACACACACACACACACACACACACACACACACACACACATGTTTGTTTTTGTGAATTGTGGGGACATTCCATAGGCGTAATGGTTTTTATACTGTACAAACCGTACTTTCTATCCATTCTGCATTTTTACTTTTTCAAAAAAACTCATCCTGTGTGATTTATAAGCATTTTGAAAAGTGGGGACATGGGGTAATGTCCTGATATGTCACCATTTTCTGTAATACCTATGTCATACACATGTTATTATACACATTTTTGTCCTGATCTGTCACAAAAACAAGCACACACACACACACACACACACACACACACACACACACACACACACACACACACACACACACACACACAAACATTATAATGTTTTTATACTGTACAAACTATATATTCTCTCCTTTAATCCTAGCTGATGTATTTTAACAACGTGAACTAATGAGTATTTTTATATATTTAATTTGGACAGTATTGTTATTTATTAATTTTGTTTAAGTGGTCATGGTTAGCTTTGAAGATAGACTTAATGTGTGTCATTGTTCTCTACAGGTTGTGGAGGTGTGGTGTCAACGATGAAGGTTGTGCTGCTCTGGCTTCAGCTCTGAGATCAAACCCCTCACACCTGAGAGAATTGGATCTGACTAGGAATAATCTAGGAGACTCAGGAGTGAAGCTGCTCTCTGCTGGACTGGAGAATCCTCACTGTAAACTGGAGACACTGAGGTAAGATCATGCGTGACTCTGACATGAAAATGAGTCTCTGTGTGTGACGAGCAGGGCGGGCGAGAGCCGTCAGAGAACAGTGTGAGGCCGGTTGCGTGATTGCAAATGAGCATCATCTGCACGTCACACTGTGAATTTTATAATTAATGTATTCTTAAAGTAACAATGGAATAGGGCAATCAAACTATTATTATTACATTTAGAGCTGTCACTAACGATTATTTTGGTAACCAAGTATTCAGTCGATTATTTTGACGATTAATCAAGTAATCTTATTTTGTGTGGTAATAAAAATAGACCTAAGCAAACAATGGCCTTTAAAATGACTTAAAATACAAATATAATAACGATGGTTATTTTGTATATTTTACAACGAAAACAACGATATTTTGTATGTTTTAATTAAAATTATGATATGATTTACACTTGAATAGTTTTATTAAACAGCAATATTAAATAGTCTTTGTATTTTATAATGTATTTCAATGCTTAGTCTATATTTATTTATTAGGTCATATAAAAGTGTTGGCATATATTTATTTCATATATTTCATCTTTTTATTAATCAGTGGAAGAATTAGTAAGAAGAAGGTAAATCAAATTAGACTAATTCAGCAGTCAACAGCAAGAGAGCCATCCAAGACCAGGGAATTCTGGAAAGGAACAGGGAACTGCAACACAACTGGACAGAGAAAAAATATGTGAGAGAAACAGAAAACTAAATCAAATAAAACAACAAAACTAGACAAGAAAAAACCGGGCAGGTGAACAGCAAGTAGCACAGAACACACTGTCAGAGTACAAAAGGAAAGAAAGGATAGCTATATTAAATTTGAACTCTGTTTAGTTTTATAAATGTGTTATGTTCGTAAATGAATCGTTCTTTTTGAACGAACCTGTTAGGGGAATTAATTAATATTTCTCATTAATTGAAATTCCTCCCTCTACAGCAGGGTGGCGCTATTAGCAGCGAGCATACGCAGCTCTGTGACTGGTTCATTCTGTCAAAGAATGACAAATACTCGAACGCTATTGGCTCGAGGATGAGATGTGACGGAGCATGTGATTTGTTGAATTCAGTGAACGAATACGCTCTTTACTCACCGAGATCCTTTGAGTCTGACTCTGAATAAGAAATCTCGTTCTTGAAGGAATTGAACCCGTTGTCAAGCGATACTGATAGTGAACAGGCATAGCTTAGCTCATGTAGGTGGCATATTTGCAGCAAAGAAAGAAATGTACACTTTGCCATTGTAATGAAAACAGTGTAATAATGCAGGCTAATGGTTAAATGAATACTACACAGTAGTGAAGTGTGTTTGTATTATTTATTTGTACTTAATAATTTTAAAAACTTTAAAAACTGTAAAACAAATAAAAAATGTGACAGTACTGGTTAAATAGATCTCATGTGTCACGTCAGTGAATAGCATTCTGAGCTACTGAATGAACTTCAACGACCGAGTCACTGTTTTGAGTCTGAACGAGATAGATCTGAATTGAACGAACTGGTACATCTCGTTCATGGTTATTTAGCATGCATGTCAGTCTCAACAATCAGCAGAAAGCAGATGCAATAAGCACAGTTATAGACAAACCTCACTATGTTTATAACTCCACGTTTACCATAATCCTATATATATGAATGTGTAAATGTCTGACCAAACAATTAAATGCTAATCATGCAAGAAAACCTGCTTTGGCCATCTGAACCACTTATACAGACTTATTTTATTTAATGAGGAGATTATGTACACATTTTAATAAAGCCAAATATTTTTTTTTGTAAGTAAATACGTTCGTTGACTTAAGACATTACACATAAAAACTATTTTTTTGTTATGTTTCATATTTATGTAATGTTAAAAAAGGTTACTGAACGAATCAGTAAATGAATCTGAACGAATCATTTTGGTGAACGAACTGAAAACGAACGACTCGCACAACACAAAACGAAGAATCAAAATTTCCACCACTAGATTCGCTCACAGCCAAACGCACTCAGTCATGATCTCGTGAGAAAATGTGACACTGTGTGTGTATGAGTGAGAAAGTGTGAGTGTGTGTATATGAGTGAGTAATAAAGTGTGTCTTTGTGTGTGTGTGTGTGTGTGTGTGTGTGTGTGTGTGTGTGTGTGTGTGTGTGTGTGTGTGTGTGTGTGTGTGAGTGAGAAAGTATGAGTGTGTGTGTGTATGAGTGAGTGAGAAAGTGTGAGTGTGTGGTGAAGAAAATTTAATAATTCAGGTTTGAGTTCACACAGAAGTCAACATCTTTTTTTGCCATGCAAAAACACCTCTAGGCTCATAGTTGCTAATGAAAACGCATAAGCCGCATGTTGACACAAAACATGACAACAGGAAAGCATGCAGCCAGTGAAAAACATGAGGAGCATGAATGTCCGAATCCCAACAAAAAAACAAAAAACAAATCATATGTATCAGGCATAGGAGAGAAACTTTGTGCTAACTGTATGTTTCTCTGGGGCAGTTCATATACAGTGAGCATCAAATACCACTGACAAAAGGATTTGCAATTCCTTACAACGTAGAGAAATTTGTATCTATGATTAAAATAGAATATATACTTCATGCTTACACATGTTTCACAATCCACTTTCCAAATAAAGAATATTTCCATCAGTCAATGATACGTCAAGAAACACTGTATGCCACGTGTTACATATATGCACATTCCTGTGCATACGTGTGTGTGTGTGTGTGTGTGTGTGTGTGTGTGTGTGTGTGTGTGTGTGTGTGTGTGTGTGTGTGTGTGTGTGTTAAGGCTGGGACTGTTACGGTTGGTTGATGCAGCAGAGAAGAGGAGATCCAACACCGGAACATCAAACACCAGTAAACTAACGTGGCTTAACGTAATGTTAACTAAGACCGGACAAGTAAGGAATGAACACAAGGGACCTAAATACACACACTGATGACGGACTAACAAGGGGAACAGGTGACGGTGGCGGGAAATAACAAAGGAACATGTTATCAAATTGAAACCAGGAAATAAATGAAATGGAAACAGTACAATTACTGTTACAATTACTACATTGAAACAGAAACACAGACATGTAACAGGGACAGTATGGATTTTTTCTTACCTCGGTTGAAAAGCAAGAAATTCCCGCGGTTCAGTGGTAAACCGCTTTTAAACCCGTGATGCCACGCCCCCTGTTGCGCGTCTTGTTGTGAGTGCGACACACACTAATCTTCTTATATAGCTTGCTCTGTAAAATTGTCACAATTCACCAGTGTGAGTGCCCGTGATCACCACCAGGGGGCACTCCACCCCGGACTGTCACTCCATCACAAACTACATTACCCATAATCCTTTCCCCGGACTCATTAGCACTCACTGTTTACACCTGTGTCTCATCACCTCATTACCTCTGCCTATATAAGCCTGGTTATCTCTGTCATTCATTGCGAAGTCTTGTTTAGTGTCACAACTGCATTTCTGAGCGGTTCCCTGTTTTCATGTATCTTGGTCTTTGATTTCTTGCCTTCTCCGTGGATTACCCTTTTGCCTGTCCCTTTTGTTTTGTTTGCCTTTTTGGACTGATTTCCTGTTATGACCTTTTGCGTGTTTTATGGACTACGACTTTGGATTACCCTTCAATAAATACTGCGTTTGGATCTCCAACCTTCTGTCTCAGAGCAGTTCGTTACAAAAATAAATTGAGAGTATAAATAATGCATATATGCTATTTTAAAAACTGTAGTCTATAGGCGCGTTTCCATTACCCTTCAAATTGCGCATATTGAAATTGCGAATTGAAAACACGCCTAATGGAAACGCGGCAATTTCGCAAAAACTCCCATATATCGCAAAAAAGTTTTTACGCTCTCATGAGGTGGTTTTTCAGGCGATTCGAAAAAGGACATTTTCGCAAAACTGCAATGGAAACGTTTTTTTCGCATTTACATGTCACCTGTTGCGGTGACGCATTGCTGCAACATAGGGCCTATATATTATATTTCCCACTCAATTGTGTCGTAATAACAAGATAATGTAGTTAAATGGACATATATTTTCTCCTAATAAGGACTACAGGCTATATATACTGTAATTAAGACATATTTTCAAGAAATTTATTAAAACAGAAAGAGCTAGTCTGTATTTTCAGCCTTACTCAAAGGCCGAGGAAACAGGCCAGTTACGCACGTCAATCCATTCCAGACGATCTTAGTTTGTTTCTTATTTAATAAACAGGCAATTAATTGATGAAACATCGATACAAATAAAAATACAATTTATACAAAACGATTTTTTTTTTTTAAGAAAGACTTTCTAGAAAATAAAACTCGAATTGATCAAAATCATGTGACCCCAGGTCTCAAACATATTGCGATTCTTACTCATGCTGCTCACTTTTCATAATCAACATATAAATTAAAATAATACTATAACAGGCTAATGTTTAGTCCCTATTTAGTTTCGTAGTTAGGCTATGTTTTCTTTAACCCACGGCCGATAAAAGCGCCGACGTTCTCATTTTTTCCTTCTTCCTTTAAGAGAGATGAAACAATTTACAATAATCTTGTCATTTTTAGCTATACAGATAAGTTCAAGACATAATTATAAACTATAAACTGTCTATTTTTATTTGTGGACTCAGGGAACTAATTATTTTGCATGCACTCACTCCAAACGCGGTCTTCATTTAAAAAAAAAATATTTCGTTTATTAAATGCCATTTTTTTCTTTTCCAAAGCATTTCTAAAATGAATTCACATGCCCATCAAACGAAATATCTAGCCAAAATAACGAAAGTGGTAAAAACAAAAAAAAAAACAAAAAAACAACAAACATTTGAGTTACCATGCAAATTCAAACATTTCGCTCTACTCTATATGCGTCAACCTGGCGCGCGTAAGAGTCGATCATTCTTTACAGATGATGGTTCGGTTTGGAGAGAAGACGAGACGGAGTTTTTTATTAAACTCATAAAAGACAATATAGGATTACAGTAATACTGGATGCTAAACACAGAAATGCTACATTATCATGAAGACCTTGAAGCAGATCTGACACACACACACACACACACCTCATATCCGTGCCGATTAAGTAACCTAAGGGGCTTTCCTTGCCATTAATGCTTGGATAACACACGTGTCCTTCCAATAAAAATAATGGCTAGTGGATGAGATATACAAACCTACCAAGTGCCATCGTTTTGGAATGACCTATCGCGAGAGGAAAGTAATATGTTTTAGTCGCATAACTGCAGCTATGGAAACGCTGTCATTTCGCAACAGTTTTTTATCGACATTTAAGAAATATCGCAAAAGTTTTTCGCAAATCTGTAATGGAAACGCAGCTTATGTCATATATATATGATTAGTTTCATATTTCCCCACAAACTGTGCAAAGATATGTCATGCCGATCCGTGCATTGAGATGAATGTGGGACACGAGCTGGATAGACAACCTCTAGTATATCCTTGTCTTCATGTTTTCTCCTGATGTTGCAAAGCAACACTTGTTGTAAAACGTCTGAAAAGCGAATTTTAACTTCCACAGGGTCAAGACATTTAGGCTATGTTTGCTCATGCACTGCCAGAGAAAATGAAAACCGCTGCGTGTGAACTGCGCTATTCAAATAAACTTGACGCGCCTCAAGTCTAATAACAAGCACAAATGGTGTTAAATAAAATTTCGTCCTACAGTGTTTTTCTACTTTACCACAGTAAAAGATGTGAATCGGTATAATAGATTTAAGTAAACAAAAGGAAGAAACGTTTATAATTCCCTGCAACAATGAGTGCGACATACGTGAAGATTTGGGAAAGAAACGAGAGGTCCCGTGGGATAAAATGGACTAACATTTTGACTGGCAAATCTTAAATTGGGCTCAGCCTCTCTCTCTCATTCGGCATGAATTCATAGCCTATGTTTTGATGGCTGAGTAACATCTGCAAATTTATTTCCCTTGTAAGTGCTTCACCCCTGTGGTAATAATCACGTAAAACAGAGTTCACATACAAAACACTGGGTCAATAACGAAATTATAGTTTTAAGTTAAAAAAAAGTATGTAGATATGCCTATATTAAAATAAAAGGTGCACAACTTCTTCCTCTGGAAGCAAGCTACTTTTTCCCCTGCAACCAAGCACGGATGAATCCTTATTTTCGGTTAAAATAACGAAAATATAGTTTTTAAGTCGAAAATAGTATTTATGTAAAGAGATAGTCTATATTAAAATAAAAGGTACAACTTCTTATAAGTGGAAGCTTTATTTCCCTCACGTGCAACCTAGCGTGGAATCGCGGATGAATCCTTATTTTTAGTAAAAAACAAAATTATAGTTTCTAAGAAGAAAATAGTATTTAAGTAAAGAGATAAAATACAGAGTAGCCTATACTAATGTATATATTTTTATACAAATTTAAAAAAATATATTACATCATCATCCATCACAATAAAGTGAACAATATGAAAAAATATGAAGGCTGCATGTAAACATTTTTTTTTTTTTTTTGGCGGTGATGGCGGTGATGACCACGGTATGTGACGGTCTTGTGGTAAAACGGTAACAGTCCCAGCCATCGTGTGTGTGTGTGTGTGTGTGTGTGTGTGTGTGTGTGTGTGTGTGTGTGTGTGTGTGTGTGTGTGTGTATGCTGCCATCCGCTGGACATCATTCAGTGCTCCGGCCACGAACTAAGAGTGCTGAAGTACACTATTTTCCTCTCTTTCTGCAGAACACTGGGAAGCGAACTGTTGTTTTCTGTCAGTGAGGGATCGGATCTGAACTGTTAAATCGTATAGTTGTCCTATGATTTACCTCACAGCAACTTTGTTACTGAACGATTAAGCGTTTGAATGAATCGACTCAATGACTCACTCATTAAGACGGTCATCTACGACACCTACTGGCGGTTTAGTTTCATTTTTAAACATTCTTTCCAACATTTATTATTTATATATTCAAAAAATATTCAAAACAACCTCATAACATTATTTAATGCAGTTGTAATTTATCAGTTTAAATTATTTAACTTGATTTGTAACAGCCCAATAGTGTCTTATTCTAAT
Organism: Pseudorasbora parva; assembly: GCF_024679245.1. Taxonomy (NCBI): domain Eukaryota; kingdom Metazoa; phylum Chordata; class Actinopteri; order Cypriniformes; family Gobionidae; genus Pseudorasbora; species Pseudorasbora parva. The sequence goes on from NC_090179.1 coordinate 46,457,983, forward strand.
TTGTATTTTAATTTATTGATTACATTTAAGAATATAAAATAAAAGCTGAAGCATAGCCTATATTTAATTAGATTAGGAGGAAATTAGGATTAGAATTAGGAGGAAACATAGCCTATATTTAATTAGATTAGGAGGAACAAGCGCAGCACCCGCATACTTCGACTCACTCCTGCGCGTCTACACACCCACCAGAAGCCTTCGCTCAGCTAATGAGCGAAGGCTTGTGGTACCATCACAGAGAGGCATGAAATCCCTCTCTCGAACTTTTTCTTTCATTGTTCCGGGTTGGTGGAACGATCTTCCGTCCTCCATACGCACAACAGAATCACTCACTTCGTTCAAAAGACAGGTAAAAACTCATCTCTTCCATGAGCACTTAATCTTACATAAAAAAAAAAAAAAAAAAAATCTTTCCCCCTCTATTTCTCCTTTCTTCTTTCCTTTTCTGGTCTTTGCTACTCTGAGCAGTGTACAAATCTTAGTATTTAGGGCACTTTTTGTGTTTCATTGCCTCTTCTTGACGGATCGCTTCCTGTTCTCCTGAGTTGTAAGTCGCTTTGGATAAAAGCGTCTGCTAAATGCATAAATGTAAATGTAAATGTAAATGAAATTGCCTTTTATAAAAGGTGAAACTATCACAAATATGCAGATTTAAATTAATCCAAGCAGATTAAACACTGGTGAGAATATTACTTCAGAATAAATTATATTTACAACACACAGACAAAAAAAAAATATTTACAGCAAAACTCGGACCCACTTTATATTAGGTGGCCTTAACTACTATGTACTAACATTTTAATTAATCATTTGATACAGTGCACTTGTACATACATGTTTTTACATTGTACCTACAATTAAAAAATACCTGAATGTAATTACATCTGTAATTGATTTCTGTAGTTACATTTGTAATTACACAGTTGGCACTTCCCTTACACCTAACCCTACCCTTAAACTGACCCATATCACCACACCTGTCTCTAACTCTACCCGTATCCCACCTCAATATTAGCTAAAGTGTTTTGCAATACAATTTGAACACAGTAAGTACATTGTACTTATTTTTTGATGTAAGTACATAGTACTTAAGGCCACCTAATATAAAGTGGGGCCTAAAATTCTGTATATTTGAATCAAAACGTCATACGATCCCAGAATGCAGTGCAGTTTACAGCAAAATGCTGTATTACAAGAATACAGCCAACTTCTGTAAAATAATGCTGTAATTTTTTCAGCAACTCATTACAGTGTACAGTTGACAGTCCCATATTTAGTGTTTAATATGGCTGTGTTCATACAGCATTCTGCTTTATATGAGGAGCACGGCTCAAACGCTTAATTAAAAGCAGGTGTTGGTTATTTAAAATATCTAATGAATTAACCCGTGCATCGATCATTTATTCACACACTGTCAATCATTGTAAAACTTCACGGTTTTATGGACGCCGCCATGTTTGCTATGGTTAGCGCTTGATCATACAGCTGAATGAACATATTCAAGCAGTTTCTTTAATCTCCTGAACAAACAAATCATTTCAGGATTCACACTTGTAAGCAGTTACTGCTGTAAACCCCAAAAAGTGACTGAACCCAGCCATAGACCTTATTCACAGCAGAACTACAACACACAGTGGTGTTTCATTAATGAATCTGCGGCTTTGAACGAATTGTTTGTATAAGTTATTGATTCAGTGATTCATTAAATCAAATAAATAGGTCTTATTTAATTCTATAAACTATAATACTGATCTGCCAACATTGTCGCTATATGATAAATTAAAATAAGCTGATAACATCACTGTTTTCTCCAGAACGACTGTACAGCCAAATCTAATTTTTTTTGCAATATTGTCCTGTTTGACACTGGGAAGCTGCTTTGACACAATCGTGATTGTAAAAGCGCTATATAAATAAAGTTGATTTGATTTGATTTGAAATACAGCTGCTTGCTTCCTTACTGAATGAACGACTCACACACTAGGACAGTGACTTAATACAACCTTTATTGGACAATTACATTACAGACAAACCATACAGTCACACACACGGACACACACAGTGACACACACACACACACACACACACACACACACACACACACACACACACACACACACACACACACACACACACACACACACACACAACACACACATTTGGATTTGTATCAGACACTTATCGTTATTTTTACGATGCCTTTATGACATTTTTTTGATCTTTTAAGTTTGAAAGGAATGGACTTTAAATACAGGGCCAGAAATCTCAGGCTTCATAAAAAAATGTCTCGGTTACGTATGTAACCCTCGTTCCCTGAAGGAGGGAACGGAGACGTACGTCAGAACTGAACCGACGAATGGGATCTTACTTTAGAGACCAATCCTACTTCGAGTGTCTAAAAACGAGCCAATGAAATTTGGCATGCGATCCACGCATTCCACGCTCCGCCCCGCAGCGCGGGCATAAAACAGGAAGTGGAATGGTAGATCAGCGCTTTTGCTGCTGAGGAGCCGACTGGTGACCGGACTCCCAGCGGAAGCACAGCACCTGGCGATGGGACGTACGTCTCCGTTCCCTCCTTCAGGGAACGAGGGTTACATACGTGACCGAGACGTTCCCTTTCAGTCGGTCACGTTCGACGTACGTCAGAACTGAACCGACGAATGGGATCCCTATTGAAAATGGGTGCTGGCCCTTCCAGCGTCCTGCTTGAGCACACTGTACCGTCTAGTATGGTACGGAAGTCAGGGGTCCAAGCAGGGAGGACAGTCACAGGGGTTTCTGCAAGACCCACTCAGAATGACTATTGGATAACGCTGGGGAAGCGTGCCCATCTCGGGAGATGGAACGCTGCGGACCACGGCCCCAGAGGGCATGGTGGTAGAGTACACATAAGGACTAGCCTACCGGGTAGTGCAACATATGGCGAAGGGTAGCTGGTACCGTAGAAGAATACACATATGGAGTTGCCGTGAGGGAACCGCTACATATGGAACGCAGCCTACAACCACGTTTCACAAGCATACGGGTGCAGGTCTGGCGTCAGACGGTCCGCAGCGTCTGACACCGAAGGGGTGACGGAGGAGCTCGACAGGGTTAGCCGGTTTCCCGGGGAACACAACTGGAGACAATAGACGCACGTATCCGGCCCAGAGGGCGGGCATGGCGTTTGCAAGCTGACACTTAGAACGGGCACTTAACGCTCCTGGCCACTGGGGGCGAGGATGCGGGAAGATACCGGCTCTACACGGAGGCTATAGAATCTAGCGAACGTGTTAGGTGTCGCCCAGCCCGCAGCTCTACATATGTCTGTCAGCGAGGCGCTTTGAGCCAGCGCCCAGGAAGAAGCAACACTCCTAGTGGTGTGCGCTCTTACACCGAACGGGCAAGGCACATCTTGGGACTGGTAAGCCAAGACTATAGCATCCACTATCCAGTGGGCTAACCTCTGCTTGGAGACAGCCTTTCACTTCTGCTGGCCTCCGTAACTGACGAAGAGTTGCTCTGAGGTCCGAAAGCTTTGGGTCCGGTCGATGTAAGCGCGAAGAGCGCGGACCGGACACAGCAAAGCCAGGGCTAGGTCTGCCTCCTCCGAAGGCAGCGCTTGCAGGTTCACTACCTGATCTCGAACGGGAGTGGTAGGAACCTTGGGCACATATCCGAGCTGGGGTCTCAGGACAACATGAGAGTCGTCAGGCCCGAACTCTAGGCACGATTAGTTGACCGAAACTGCATGCAGGCCCCCTACCCTCTTAGTAGAGGCCAATGCGGTCAGGAGCACTGTCTTCATTGACAATATCTTAAGCTCACAAGACACCAAAGGCTCAAAGGGAGGGCTCTGAAGTGCTCTCAGCACTAGAGCTAAATCCCAAGAGGATATCGAGGTAGGGCGAGGAGGATTTAATCTCCTCGCACCTCTAAGGAACCTGACGATTAGGTCATGCTTTCCCACGGACTTACCTTCTACTGCATCGTGGTATGCCGCTATTGCGGCGACATACACTTTGAGAGTGGAGGGAGACAGCCTTCGCTTCAACCCATCTTGCAGGTAGGAAAGCACGACACTAATCAAACACCTTCGGGGGTCTTCCCGGCGGGAAGCACACCACTCAACGAACAGGTCAATTAATTAGTCCAGTGTAGAGGGCATTACAGTACATCCCGATCCTCGAGCTGATGAAGACATGAATTGCTTGTACAAGGTCGGTCTGGACAAAAAAAAATATTTGACCTTGCTAAGAACTCTTAGCTGGTAAAAACTCGCCTTCACTACTGCACCAGTCTGTTTATCATACTGCATGTTTTTGTCCAAAATAACACCCAGGTTACGTACAGACGGAGCAAACTGAGGTGTCATGGGACCAAAGCTAAAAGCACTGTTGGATGAATCCAGGCTGAACGGGATGTACTCAGTTTTTTCTTCATTTAAATGAAGGAAATTCTGGGAAAGCCACTGTTTGATGTCCTGAAGACAATTATAGAGAGGATCCAGTGCCGAACGATTACTCAGAATCACAGGGAGGTAGATTTGGAGGTCGTCGGCATAGAAATGAAAATGAACATTGTGTCTGGAGATGAGTTGACCAAGTGGCAGTATGTAGAGTGAAAACAGAATAGGACCGAGAATGGAACCCTGTGGTACTCCAGATGACGTAGGGGCAACTGAGGAGAAAAAGTCATTGAGCATTACTGAAAAGGTTCTATTAGTGAGGTATAGGGAGAACCAATTCAGCACCACTTTCTGCAGACCAGCAACATGTTGAAGACGAGAAATGAGAATTGCATGATCCACAGTGTCAAATGCAGCGGTAAGGTCCAGTAGAACTAGAACCATAGAGTTTTTTCTGTCAAGTGCTTCAAGAATGTCATTATGCACCCTCAGTAACGCAGATTCAGTGCTATGCCTGGTCCTGAAACCAGATTGGAATGTATCCCCAATGCTGTGTAATTGCAGATGAGCCTGGAGCTGGGAATAAACAAGCTTCTACATCAACTTTGACAGAAATGATAGGTGAGAAATAGGGCAGAAGTTTGATAGAATGGAGGGGTCAAAGTTGGGTTTCTTAAGCAACGGTCTAATGGTGGCATGTTTGAGAACTGTAGGAACAGTACCCAAGGTAAGACAGCCGTTTATGAAGGAGACAAGGTAGGGACCAATGATGTCAACAGCCTCCTTCAGAATCATTGCAGGAACAGTGTCTAAAGGGCAGGTGGTAGGTTTCAACTCAAGGACAGCTTTTTTTGAGCACCCTAAGACTAGCTGCCTCAAAGTTCTCTAGCACACATTGCACCGCACGAGACGGCATGACAACAGTAGAGTCTTGAATAATAGATTGCCTAACAGCCAAGACCTTGTCCACAAAATATTGCTTGAATGCATTGCATGTTCTTTCAGAAACATCATTCAAGGCAACAGACACCGGATTAATAACATAATGAATAGTATTGAATAAAACTCCAGGGTGGTGGCTATTGCTGTTGATGAGATGGGAGAGGTATTGTCCTTTAGCTTCTTTCAGTGCTCTCTGATATGTGGCCAGACTGTCTCTAAACATCTCCAATGACACCTGCAACCTATCCTTCTTCCATTTTCGCCATATTTACAGCATTATGTTATTTATTTATTTTGTTTAAGTGGTCATGTTTAGCTCTGGAGATATACTTAGTGTGTGTCATTGTTCTCTACAGGTTGAGTAAGTGTGATGTCATAGATGAAGGTTGTGCTGCTCTGAGATCTAACCCCTCCCTGAGAGAGCTGAATCTGTCTAAGAATAAACTACAAGACTCAGGAGTGAAGCTGCTCTCTGCTGTACTGGAGAATCCTCACTGTAAACTGGAGATACTGGGGTAAGATCATACGTGACTCTAACATGAAACTGAGTCTCTGTGTGTGACGAGCAGGGCGGTTGAGAGCCATAAGAGAACGGTGTGAGGCTGGTGGCGTGATTGCAAATGAGCATCACTTGTGCGTCACACTGTCAATTTTATAATATAATTTTTTCTTAAAGTAACATAATGGAAAAGAGGAATCAAACTATTATTACATTTAGAGCTGTCACTAACGATTATTTTGGTAACTGAGTATTCAGTCGATTATTTTGACAATTAATGGAGTAATCTGATTTTGTGTGGTAATAATTGCCTTTAGAATGACTTAAACTACAAATAAAATAACAATGGGGCAATAATATTTGGTTCAAACAAAGTATCAAAACAAGTAATCATATAGTTTATTGAAACAATAATAAAAACAGTCCAAACCGCAAGACCCCAAAACAGCTCAGAACTGAAGAGAATGGTCAGGCAGGCAGGAGGTCAGAATCCAGGACAATCAAATCCAAATCATGAGGTGAGAATCAGTGTCAGACAAGCAGGATAGTCAGACGAGGAGCAAACAAAGCCAACAGAGACATCCCAACTCACGATCAGAAACAGGCAGGTGTTCACAGCAGAAAGCAGTCCGCAAAGGCAAACGGTAACCCAGAACAATCCAAACTCCAGCGTCAGTAACAGTCCAAATGTTCAGCAGTAAGAGAGCCGTCCAAGACCGATTATGCCGATTGGACCTGTAATTAGATTCCACATTATTTTGTATGTTTTAATTAAAATTATGATAAGATTTACACATTAATAGTTTTATTAAACAGCAATATTAAATAGTCTTCGTATTTTATCATTTATTTCAATGCTAAGTCTATATTTATTGATTCGGTCATATAAAACTATTGGCATATGCTTATTTTATATATTTCATAATTAGTTTATTAATAGTTTTGTTGGTGGAAGAAGGGAAATCAACTGAGATTAATTATGATACTGGTTTTAATTGGTTTCAAATATAATGAGTTCCCATTCAGTCAACGTTACGTAAGGTTACAACGTTTCGAGTCATGGAGTTTTAAAATAGTCAGGAGGCCAAAACTGATAATAAAACTTTGTCTGACACTTTTTGGTACAAGCATACAACCTATCCAGTATTAATATTTAACCCCCCAACATGTGTTTTAGGCAGGTTGTCAGCTTGGATTTTTTTTTTTCCATTTTAACACTAAAATCTTAAAAGTGGTAAAAGAGGATTTCCCCCCCAAAGTGCTTCCATTTGCTAAGTTACCTACTGTAACTTTGGGAAAATGTGCAATATAATCCAATTTATGTGCAAGCATGATTATTAAAATAAAATAAAAAATCAATAAATACCACAAGAGTAACACACCACAAAGGGGACTGTTGTGTCAGCACAGCTGTGATTTGGCATGAGGAAGCAGATCCCTAGGCTAATGGATCTGCTGGAAGGCTAATGAAAACAAACCAACATTTACCTTCTGGCGACAATACATGTATCTTGTGTCTATTCTTTTGGCATTAACATGGGCACTGAGATATGTTGACTGGAAGCTTTACATGTCAACCTTCAAGAGCAGGATGCCCTGGTTTGCTGCATATGATCACACAAAATGGGGTGCTGTATTCATAGCAGACATGGTACATCTGGCACAGACGGCACCACAGGTCTACCAGGGATTCCTAGATGGTGATTTGGTAGCCAAAGAGGCCAAACACAGCTTCAACCAGGGGTGGTAAGTAATGAAGTAAAAATAATTTTTCGGGGATCTGTACTTTACTTGAGTATATTTTATTTGCATCTACTTTTACTCTTACTCCACTACAATATTAAAGGCAAAGTTTACTTTTTACTCCTATACATTTCCCCATGCCCACTCCAAATATTTATTACACTTGCTTTCCAAACCGGTCTGGTTGGTCATGGATGATCCAGTCGGGTATAGACTTGGAAAAGCTGACAAGTCAGGTTTGCCACAGTAACGTTAGCTCAGTGTTTCCCAAACTTTATTTTGCGGCACACTATTAACTATGAAAACATCCGTAACACTTTACAATACAGGTGCACTAATGTGCATTAGTTCATGCCTAACTAAAGCACAGATAATCATGAGTTAATGTAAGACTCATGAAGAACTAAACCATTTATTAATGATTACTGCATCAGCAACTAATGAACATTCTATATAATTAATTGATTAAGCAATATATTAATTGCTATTAATTAAATATGATATCATTAATTCCATAATAACATATTACATTAACTAATAATGTAAATTAATGTATTCAAAGCCATGCATTCTGACTCACAGTGGTCTATTTAATTAATCATTAATCATATATAACAATTTGCAAAGGTATTACTATGTTATAACTTTACTTGTTGAGGCACATGACTATTAACTAATTGTTAAGTAATATGTCATTGTGGTTATGGCTTTTTAATTAATTTTGAATTAGTTAATAGTATCTTGCTCATCATCTGTTTGATGCAGCTAATGTAATGTCAACTTCAAGTTTAACCCCTATACTGTGTTAAGCTGCTTCCTTGTCTCTTATGAATTGCAAATATAAAGAAATTCTTAATTGCAGTATCTAATCTTATCATTTGTTCAATTAAAGCATTACATATCACTCCCAAAATAATTTATTTGCTTAATTATTGATATTTACAGTTAATTTGAATATTTACTTTTTACTTTCAATACTTGAGTACGTTTTAAATCGGATACTTTTGTACTTTTACTCAAGTGATGTTTGAATGGAGGACTTTCTACTTTTACTGCAGTCATTTTTTTTTATTTAGGTATATATACTTTTACTCGAGTATAACTTTTGAGTACTTTTACCATCCCTGGCTTCAACCAGGTGCCATTAGATCTTTGCCTTGAGCACATCAACAAAACCGAAAGGTTGCTGGAGGATTGGTAGGCATCACTCGAAATGAGACAGCTAGAAACTCTTGGTCCATCACCTACAATGACCGTGCATCTTTATCACAGGACATTAGATCCCTGTTTGGACTGACACATGATGGAGAAGATGATGAAGACAACCACCAAGACTGCCTTCCATCAAGACTCAGAAGGGATAATGATGATGTCATTCGACTTGTAGACCAATTACAGAGATACCATGTCTTCCAACTGGAGAATATGAATGGGTTGGTGTCTTTGACAACCGGTGATGTTGCTTCAGAAGATATTAAGAATGACCTTACACATGCTGCACTTTTTCAGCATCATCAAATCCCCCACTTTTTTCAATTTCAGGACCATACTGAATAAAATGCTTTTCAAGTTCAATTGAAATGAATTGTGTCCCTCCTCCAACCACCAGTCTTGGTGGTCTTCATCATCTTCTCCATCATGTGTCAGTCCAAACAGGGATCTAGTGTCCTGTGATAAAGAAGTGATCATTGTAGGTGATGGACCAAAGGTTTCTAGCTGTCTCATTTCGAGTGATGCCTACCAATCCTCCAGCAACCTTTCCAGTTTTGTTGATGTGCTCAAGGCAAAGATCAAATGGCACCTCGTTGAAGCTGTGTTTGGCCTCTTTGGCTACAAAATCACCATCTAGGAATCCCTGGTAGACCTGTGGTGCCCAGGGGCGTGGGACTGGGGGGATAAAGGGTACTGAGTAACCAGGGCCCAAGGCAGGGAAGTCCGTTTTCTATACATACACATACATGGTACGGGGGCCCAGCAAGATGGTTTGTACCCAGGGCCCAAAATTTGGTGCTACGCCCCTGGTGGTGCCGTCTGTGCCAGATATACCATGTCTGCTATGAATACAGCACCCCATTTTGTGTGATCATATGCAGCAAACCAGGGCATCATGCTCTTGAAGGTTGACATGTAAAGCTTCCAGTCACCATATCTCAGTGCCCGTGTGAATGCCAAAAGAATAGACACAAGATACATGTACACTGTAAAAAATTGCCTTAAAATTTTGAGTTCATTGAACTTAAAATTTTGAGTTAATACAATGTTGTTGTTTTTTGAGATTCGACAACCTTTATTAAAATATTATTTAAAGATTTTGTAAGCATATTGTGTAATTGTGTGTGTTTTATTTCTGATGACGCAGTGAAACATGCCAAATAGTGCTATTTTCATGATTTATCAAATTTTTTATGTGGTTAAGATACAATAATATTTTGAGTTTCTATTTATTAATCAAATTTCCTTTATTGAATCAACTCAAATTTTTAATTTCAATAAACTCAAAATTTTAAGGCAACCAGGTTACTTACTTTATTAAGTTAAACCAACAAAAACCAACAAACATTTTTTACAGTGTATTGTCGCCAGAAGGTAAATGTTGGTTTGTTTTCATTAGCTTTCCAGCAGATCCATTAGCCTAGGATCTGCTTCCTCATGCCAAATCACAGCTGTGCTGACACAACAGTCCCCTTTGTGGTGTGATACTCTTGTGGTATTTATTGATTACTATATTTTAATGATCATGCTTGCACATACATTGGACTATATTGCACATTTGCCCAAAGTTACAGTAGGTAACTTAGCAAATGGAAGCACTTTGGAGGGGAAAATCCGCTTTTACCACTTTTAAGATTATAGTGTTAAAATGGACAAAAAAAATTCCAAGCTGACAACCTGGCTAAAACACATGTTGGGGGGGTTAAATATTAATACTGGATAGGATTTATGCTTGTACCAAAAAGTGTCCGACAAAGTTTTAATATCAGTTTTGGCCCCCTGACTAAGGCAGAGAAGCTGGACATTGGGGAGGGCCATGGGAAGATGGGGAAACCAAAAAAAACAAAACAAAAAAAACAATGAAAACGCAAAAAAAAATAACTGTTTTGGTTGTTCGATCTGTTACAATACTGGTGTGTAGGTCAAACTCAAGAAGCCAAAGGAGGACTTGGAACAGGAAACTTTTAATTGAAACACCACAGAAACATCCAGACACACCACAATACATGAACGTCGACCTACAAACACTGAGGGGAAACAGAGAACTATATACACAGGGGCAAATGAGGTAATTGACAAGACTGGGGAGAAACTGGGTCACAGGGGACTAAACTCAAAACACAAAGAACACGAGACAGGGCATACATGTAACATTACGCCCCCTCCAAGTAGGCACGTCCTCGCGCCGTAACAGTAACATCAGAGGAGGAAATGCTGGGAAGATCATATGAAGTCTTCATTCTCTAATGGATAAAACACATTAAAATAATTAATAAATGGTTGTGAGATTGTTTTATCTGTGTAGTCAGAATATGATATATTCAAAATTCATCTTTACAATGAACTTTTCTGCTATTTTAGATGCAGCTTCTGTTCCACCTTTGTGTAAAGATGGCTTTTGTTACTGTTAACAGTCTATATAGTATTCTGATTGATTTAAGTCATTGGTTACATTGAAGTATTTGACAAACAACAACACAGGTAATCATTCAAAACTGCTCTTATAAATTAATAAAATGCTCCTGGAAATCCATTGCAAGGAGCCCTGTTATGGAGAAGTTTATTTCTGACCCTGGCATTGGGGAAGGTCTGGCAGTCTCAGTATGTGTCTGTGTAAATTGCAGAAATTAAAACATAAACTCTGCTGTTTTTAGGGAAATCAAATAGGGCCGTTATTGTCACGGAACGGGGAATAAACAGACGGCAGGCAGAGAAGCGGGATCCAAATGCAGGGAAATTTAATAACCAACACAATCAAAAATCAGGAACAAAATAACACTGAGCAAACGAAAAGAAAACACGGGGAACAGAAAACTGCGAAATACCTGCATAACAGCAAACAATGACCGACAGAGAACAACTGATTTACAGAGGTATAAATACACACCAGGGAACAAGGCTAATAAGATAACAAGGGGAGTGGTAAATGGGAAACACCTGGGAAAACTAATCAACATAAAAAACTACAAGAACTACAAACTCCACAGGAAAGAGGACACAGAAAAATGCACAGATACCTTCAACATAAAAGTCCCACAGAGTGCCAGACACTGAACAGATGTGACATTACCCCCCCTCAAAAGAGTGGCTTCCAGACACTCCAGAATCAGTCACGGAGGGAGGTGAAGCGGTGGCGGAACAGGGGGAGGGATGGAGGGTCAGGAACGGACACTGGAAGCAGGATAGGACCTGGGGCGGATCGGGCGGGACTGGAGGGACAGGCCAGGGCAGCCCAAACAGTTCAGGAGGCCAGGGCGGCACAGGCTGGTCATAGGTCTGTGCATACAGCAGGCTGCTGGGCTGGGGCACAGACTGGTAGTTGGCTTGTGAATTCTCCGGACTCTGTGCTCGGGCCGGAGCCCTCTCCGGACTCTGTGCTCGGGCCGGAGCCCTCTCCGGACTCTGTGCTCGGGCCGGAGCCCTCTCCGGACTCTGTGCTCGGGCCGGAGGCCTCTCCGGACTCTGTGCTCGGGCCGGAGGCCTCTCCGGACTCTGTGCTCGGGCCGGAGCCCTCTCCGGACTCTGTGCTCGGGCCGGAGCCCTCTCCGGACTCTGTGCTCGGGCCGGAGCCCTCTCCGGACTCTGTGCTAGGGCCGGAGCCCTCTCCGGACTCTGTGCTCGGGCCGGAGCCCTCTCCGGACTCTGTGCTCGGGCCGGAGCCCTCTCCGGACTCTGTGCTCGGGCCGGAGCCCTCTCCGGACTCTGTGCTCGGGCCGGAGCCCTCTCCGGACTCTGTGCTCGGGCCGGAGCCCTCTCCGGACTCTGTGCGCGGGCCGGCCACGGCAAGGGAATGCACTTGGTCAGCTCAGGACACTCCTCCAAGACTATCGCAGGCTGCTCAGAAACAAGCCCTGAGTCCCCAGAGGAGATCCTGTGTTTCTCCCAAGCACGTAGTACCGCTGTCACAAAGAATCCCAGCACAGCCCTCCTGGCTGTGTCAGGACTCAGGATCTCCAGACTCGGGACCACCGGAACACGATCCACTGGCATAGAGACCACCGGAACTGGGACCACCGGCACAGGGTCCGCCTGACCACGAACCACCCGAACTGGGACCACCCGAACTGGGACCACCGGCACAGGGACCACCGGCACAGGGACCCCTGGACTCGGGACCACTGAACTTGGGACCTCCTCCACCGAGACCCTGGCCACCGGGATCTCCGACTTGGTGAATACCGCCATGCAGTCCCATAGCTTAAGAGCATGAGCCGCGTAGCTTTCCAAAGACCCATCAGAATCCCAGTCAGGCATGCATGACCGGAGGGGCTCTGACAATCCCCTCCGAAAGAGGATCATCAGGCATGCCTCGCCCATCTGAGTCAGACGAGGCAACCTGATGAACTCACACACAAAGTCCTTGGTGCTGAGCTCTCCTTGCTGGAGCCGCACTAATCTCCCCGCTGGATCCATAAGTGGGTCGGTCATTCTGTCACGGAACGGGGAATAAACAGACGGCAGGCAGAGAAGCGGGATCCAAATGCAGGGAAATTTAATAACCAACACAATCAAAAATCAGGAACAAAATAACACTGAGCAAACGAAAAGAAAACACGGGGAACAGAAAACTGCGAAATACCTGCATAACAGCAAACAATGACCGACAGAGAACAACTGATTCACAGAGGTATAAATACACACCAGGGAACAAGGCTAATAAGATAACGATTACGATTACGATAACGATAACGATACGTTACGTTACGATAACGATTCCATTAAATTTTGCATTTCACTTATCTCTTTCTCCAGATCTCTCAGTATTAAAATGCCAATAAGCACTTATTGGCTTTACATTAGTGATAAACACATTGCAAGTGACTAAACCGTGATCTGAGAAACCCACAGGAGAAATTGCACATTGTTTAATGATATTAAAATGATGTTTAAAACAATACCACCTGTCTAGTCTAGCCATTGTGACATAATGCTCCCTCACTTGTGTCCATGTGTACTGCCTCTGTATGACATTTGGAATCCTCCAAATGTCATACAATTCACATTCTTTCAAAATTTGTTTTAAATCACACTGCGAAGGCATATGTGGTTCTTTTTGATTTCTATCATTTTTATCATCTTCTGTACAATTAAAATCACCCCCCAAAAACAAAAAAATCCTTCAGATTTACAGCTCTTCACAATTTCTCTAACTTTGTTTAAAAACAACACTCTTTCACTTCCCAGGACTGGGGCATACAAATGTATAAATACAACAGAAAAATGTTCAAACTCAAGCCATAATTTCACATGAAACTGGATTTATATTTTTTCTTAGTAAAATTGCTACACCTCCACTAGTGGTAGTCTTGTGGCTCACTATCACCTTTCCTTCCCATTCCATCATCCATTCACTTTCATTTTTTATATCACTATGTTTTTCTTGAAGAAACATAACATCAATCTTTTTTTGTCTTATCAATTCATAAAGTATTGCTCTTTTCCTAGAATCCCTTGCACCGTTCATGTTCAGGCTGCCCAATCTTAAATTACTCATAAATAAATGAGAAAAAAAAGCAACTGTGCAAAACAAAAACAAGAAATTGACAAATAAAAAATAAAAAATAAAACACTTCGTTTTCATCATTTAATCTATTGGATCTCACCTTTTGAACTCATTTCTTTAACCTATATACTTCTTGTTCTGTGAGACCCCCTAGACCCGTTTCCTTCATTGACATTCTTGCAGCCTCTATGAACATTTCAGTATCTGGAAAAAAATCCTGTCCTTGAACTCCCTTCATACATTTTGTGTTCTGCAGAAAAGATTTAATCTTTTCAAGGGTGTAAGCACTCCTCCCAGATCTTCTCTGAGAGACTGAATCAGCTGAACTTACAGATTCACACTCACTTCCTGTCACAGATTCATCTGAATTACTGTGTTCATTTTCAGCAAATGTTTCTTGAAACATCTTTTCTTTTGTCTGGTCTCTTTCTCTCCTAGCTTTTTTCTACTTTTCCCACTTGTTTTTCTCTTTAAATTCAGTGTTATAAACAGATTGTCATCCTTCACCATATCAATGTCTCCTAAGACTTCTACATTCACATAAGGGCCTCATTTGCTTTTTCAATTTCCCCTTCTCCTACTTCTTCCTCATTACTCCTATTTTTAGTTTCTTCTTGATTAGTTTGTTCACCATTCTCACACACTTCCCCTTCTCTTTCCTGATTTCCAATCTCCACATTATCTCTCAGTTCATCACCTTCAATATTATTCCTTACTGTTCCACATTCTCGGGACACTTACGAGCAAGATGTCCTCCTTATCCACATTTAAAACACTTAATTGTCTCTGATGTAACGTAAATCACGTAGTCAAAATCATCAATTCTAAACTTTATTGCGAGATTCAACTCCGCACTTTCATTGTTCAGAATCATATACACCTGCCGCCGGAAAGAAACAACATGCTTCAACTGCGCTGATTTACAATTTAAGGTGATTTTTTTAAACTGTGAAACAACTTTTCCATGCCTGGCCAGTTCTCTTTGGATCACTTCATCCTTTATAAACGGTGGAACATTCGACAACAAGATCTTTTTCGCCGGTTGAATCAAAGGCATTACCGGTGTGTACGAATCATTCAACACAATTCCACTAGCCACTATCTCATTAACCTTGCTCACGTCATTTAGGAACAAAACAAATGCACTGTTCATCCTAGATGCCGACAAGATACTCCTATATCCCACAACTTGAGCAACTGCTATGCTGCAGTCCTCTATACTGTAGAGCAGCGTTCCGCGGAGATGACTTTGATGCCATTCCGCCACGTTAGCTTGTCAAGCTGTACGCTCTCTGCTGCTGCCATCTCCGACAGCACATGCAGAACACACTCTCCCTAACTCTAGCAAAATCTCCACAAAAACACCAAAAAAACTTTACCAAAGAAAGAAGAAAGATAGAAACTCACACAGTCCGAAGGCCAACGCTCTCGCACTCCACCCTCCACACTCGTTCAACTCAGACACTCACGCATGCGTAGAGAGAGAGAGAGAGAGAGAGAGAGAGAGAGAGAGAGAGTCCTACATACCATGCTGAATTGACGCGTTACATATGAATAATATTATTTGTTGTATTTTCCTCTCAAAATACAAGAGTTAATTTAGAATTGTTCAGCTTTTAAGAACAAGCAGAAAATATGCCATATTTTCCGGTAGTGGGCGGGACTAATGTGCAAAGGGCAATCTCATTGGCTGACGCTCATCTTTTCCTGTGCTTGTTTTGATTTCAGCAAATCAGTTCAAGCAAACTTGATTAATATTTATTAACCCAGCATCTTATAAACCCTTAGGGCTTCGTATATTGTTGTTGGAAGTAGAATTATTATTATTATTATTATTATATCACTTTTATCTATTTTTTTAACAAAAAAACAACAATATCTTAAGCACCACCATCAGAACAAAGATAAATGAAAAATATGTATTCATACAAGATTACCAACAGTTTTAGCTCTAATTACTAAAGTTATATTATTAAATAGTGCTTGATTATCATATCATAACATAGTCTAATGCTTGACTGGCTGATGTTGATACATTACAACAGCGATAATAAAAGAAAAACGTGAACAAAACGGCCTCTATTTGTAAACTGTTCAATGCACGCAAGTGCTGGCGTATGTCCGAATATGAGCAGTCATTTTCACCATCATCAACCGGGTATATTCGCCAGAAGACACGAGTGAGAACTTGCGCGCACTGTGAGAAGATCTGTCTCTGTGCACTCATCCCAAAGTGCGCAAATGTCTCCGAGCGTGCAAATATCGAGTTATCTTTTAAGTCTTGCGCTTGAACGGACAAACTCACACAGAAAGTATGTCAACATGTCCATCTCCATGAGTATCCAAGCAGACATAGTATATGCCTTAAGTAAACTGTATAGTATAGTTTGAGAAAGATGATGACTATCCTTGCATTGGGTCTTAAAGGGGCAGTAGCCTTTACTGCTTACTGTCAAACAAAAGACCACTCACTGCTCTTGAATGAATAACTTGTATAAGTTTAATAAGGATTAATCTTTAATTTAAACAGTGAAATATGCAATTATTTTACATTTGATTACTTTATTCATTTTCTTTACCTAGAAACTAATGTTAGACCCACCTGAAAAACCTGAAAAGCATTGTTTATTTTATTAGTATCTTTGCGCAATAGTATTTATTTGTGGGGTGCTTGTATTTAAGTTATTTGTTCTTATTTTCTTTATTTTTATTTGACAGTTGTCCTTTTTTCCCTGAACACAGTAAATACAGAACTGTACCGAAACCGTGAACCTAAAACCGTGATACAAACCGAACCGTGAGCAATCTGTACCATTACACCCCTAGCATAACGTATATGAGAGGGTAGCACACATTCTGAAAGTCTTCAGCAGAAATCAGATGAGCCATTTTAATCTAGATTTATCTATATTAATTTCAAAATTAATATAGATTTATCTAGATAAAAAAAATGATCTATGCCCACATCTTATATATATATATATATATATATATATATATATATATATATATATATATATATATATATATATATATATATATATATATATATATATATAATGATACTGATAGCGAACAGGCAGAGCTTGGTAAGTGTAGGTGGCATATTTGCAGCAAAGAAAGAAATGTTCACTTTTCCATTGTAATGAAAACAGTGTAATAATGCAGGCTGATGGTTAAATGATTACTACAAAGTAGTAAAGAGGGTTTGTATAATTTATTTTTATGTTTGAACAGATTTCTTCTTTTAAATAAAACTACTTCATTACGTTTGAGTCATGTCATGCACTTCTCTAAAAACTGTAAAACAAATAAAAAATGTGACAGTACTGGTTAAATAGATCTAATGTGTCACATCAGTAAATAACATTCTGAGCTACTGAACGAACTTAACTGACGAGACGCTGTTTTGAGTCTGAACGAGAGAGATCTGAATTAAACAAACTGGTACATCTCATTTCGCAAAATGAAGCAATGGGAAAGATAAAGTCTACTGTGTGGGACCATTTCGACAGAAAGGGCGTTATCTCTGTATTCAAAGCTTCATCATCTAGCATCTGCTGCTTCACTACTGAATAAATCACTTTCTTGACTTGTTGGATCAAGCGCTCCCAAACAACGCCATGATGGGCACCATGAGGCAGGTTGAAGGTCCATCTTATTCCATTGTTGACCAGTGAATTCTGAATCTTGATTTGATTCAACTCTTTCAAAGCACTTTTTAATGCCCGATTTGCACTAACAAGACTTGTGCCATTATCGGAGCGAATTTCGAACTGCTCGACATGTCAAACATGTGAATATGACACCATATCTTTTAACAGTGCTCCTTTCTCTTAAGCCCCTTTCACACTGCACGTCGGACCCGCAATATTCCCGGAACATTGCCGGGTCGCCTTCTGTGTGAAAGCAACCACGTCCCGGGATTGATTACCCAATTCGACCCGGGTCGGGGACCTAGTAATATTGCGGGATTCGACCCGGGACGAGCGCTATGTGAACAAAAGCCGAAACTAATGCCGCAACGTGTACGTAGTTATCGTGCGACTCCTAGAGCTTGTTTTTTCAATAATACAACCCTGCAGTGCCAGTAGAGCTCGTCGGTGTTTTAAACGCAGAGAGTGTTCGTATACAAAAGAAACTAAAATAAAACAAGCAGAAATGTGCGCAAACTGGACACAAGTCGAGACCACAGAGCTCCTTACTATCCTTGCCCCTGAGATCGCTCACCATTATACGTCACATCAGGATGTCACGTGTCATCTCGACCCGGGACCGTTACGGGTTGTGTGTGAAAAGTGCACATATTACGGTATTTCGCTGGCAGTGTGAATGGACCAAATCTAGCGACCCGGGAACAAATGCCGGGTCGCATTATCCGTGTATTTGCCAGAATCGCAGTGTGAAAGGGGCTTTAGTCTCAAATGGGCCGAAATAATCCATACCAACATATGTAAATTAAGGATGGTCCACAGAAACTGTCGAAGGATGAGTTTTGAAACATGACACGATTTTGGTAAAATGACAGGATGGTTAACGTCCCGGGTTACTATTGTAACCCTTGTTCCCTGAGAGGGAACGAGACACAGCGTCGTCGAGTGACGACACTTTGGGAACGCCCCCAGCGTGACGGCTCTGAAGTATGAATGAAATCAGCCACCAATCCGATTGGTGCAACGTCATAACGTAGTAGGCGACGGTGTAAGCGGAAGCTATAAGAAGGCGCCGCCCCAAACGAAAGACAGCCTTTGCGATGAAGCGAGCGCTCTACGTGTGGGTGTGGCGACGAGACGCAGTGTCTCGTTCCCTCTCAGGGAACAAGGGTTACAATAGTAACCCGAGACGTTCCCTATATCGAGGGAACTCAACACTGCGTCGTCGAGTGACGACACTTTGGGAACGTAAATACCCACTATGCCACACCGAGACACGCCCATCCTGGTGTGAAGCTGGAAACCAGGCACACTCAGGACGCAAGCACTCTAGCACTTCCTCCAATGAGCTGACCTGTCCAAATAAATTCTCAATGCCCTGACAGGGCAGAGCAGGTGCAGCCTAGCTTCCTCTGCCGTCGCGTGAGGCGGAAGATGAAATGCCTGAAGAAACACCGACCCCATCCCCGTAGATGGGACCTTGGGCACGTAGCCCGGTCTGGGGTGCAAGATAGCTTTCACCCCGCCAAGGGCAAACTCCAAGCAAGTTGGCGTTAACGCCAAGGCCTGAAGTTCCCCCACTCTCCTCAGAGAAGTGATAGCGAGGAGAAAAGCTACCCTGAGGGTCAGATTTCTCGCCGACTCTAATGGTTCGAAGGGGGCCTCAACCAGCCCTTCGAGAGCCACTGCCAGGTCCCCTTTTTAGCTGGGACTCTGGGGTAAGCCGCAGGCCTCAACCTCCTAGCCCCACAGAGGAACCGTACTACCAAGTGGTGTCTGCCCAGCGGGCCCCCTTCTAAAGGCGAGTGGAAAGTCCCTAAGGCAACCACATACACCTTCAGGTGGATGGGGTCAAACCGGCGGAGAAACGGTGCTGGAGGAACTCCAGCACTGAGGCAACTGCACAGTTAACTGGGTTCACCCCCCCCCCCCCGCTCTCTACACCAGCTAGTGAAGACATACCATTTAAGGCTATACAGTCTCCTCGTAGAGGGAGCCCTAGAGCTGAGAATGGTCTCTACGACCTATTGTGGCAGGCCATTCTCTGGGTACTGTGCCCCCTCAAGGGCCAGACCCAGAGGTCCCACAGCCCTGGCCTGGGGTGGAATATCATTCCCCCTGCCTGGGACAGCAGATCCCTCCTCAGAAGGACCTGCCATGGGGGGGCCGTCCTCTTTATAGTGCCACAATGTCAGAGAATCAAACTCGAAATGGCCACCGGGGTGCCACTAATAGGAGGCTGATGCCCTCCCGGCGGACTCGCTCTAGAACTCCCGGGAGCAGAGCGATCGGGGGAAATGCGTACAGACGCCGCCTCGGCCACGTCTGTGTCATGGCATCCAGCCCCAGCGGGGCCGGAGGCCTGAGGGCGAACCACAGCGGGCAGTGGGTCGTTTCTAGAGATGCAAACAGATCCACTTCCACCGGGCTGACCTCTCGCATATGGCCTCCACCACCTCGGGGTGGAGCAGCCACTCCCCGG
Organism: Pseudorasbora parva; assembly: GCF_024679245.1. Classification (NCBI taxonomy): domain Eukaryota; kingdom Metazoa; phylum Chordata; class Actinopteri; order Cypriniformes; family Gobionidae; genus Pseudorasbora; species Pseudorasbora parva. The sequence continues at coordinate 46,478,407 of NC_090179.1, forward strand.
GCCTCAGCCCCTGCCTCGACAGGACGTCCGCTCCCTGGTTCTGGTCCCCTGGGACATACATCGCTCGAGAGACGACAGTTTCCCCTGGGACCACAGGAGGATCTGATGCGCCAACCTGCATGGTGGGCGCGACCTCAGACCCCCCTGGTGGTTTAGATACGACACTACCGACATGTTGTCGGATCGTATCAGGACATGGTAGCCGTGAAGGTCCGGGTTGAAAGCTCCTCAGAGCTTTGTAAACCACCAACATTTCCAGGCAATTTATGTGCCAGGAGGAATGCTGGGGCCCCCACAGACCTCTCGTAAACCGACCTTCCATGACCACGCCCCAGTCTGTGAGGGAGGCGTCTGTTGAAAGGATCTTCCTGCAACATAACGCTCCTAACACTGGCCCTTGGGACAGGAACCTCGGATCTTTCCATATGACGAGGGAACGAAGGCATCTGCGTGTTACCCTGATCATATGGAAAAGTTTTCCCCTTGAGGAGAACCCCTTGGTCCCTAGCCACCACTGGAGGGGCCTCATGTATAGCAGGCCGAACGGATCACGTTGGACGCTGCTGCCATGAGTCCCAGCAGTCTCTAAAACTGCTTCACAGTGCGGCTGCGGCCTAGCTTCATTCCTGAGACCTCCGCCAGTATGGAACCCACCCGTGCGGGAGACATGCTCGCTCGCATCGAGGTTGAGTCCCATACTACACCGAGGAACATGGTCCTCTGGGCGGGTGTTAACACGCTCTTGGCTGTTCAGTCTCAGCCCCAAGCACCTGGGATGGGCTAAAACGGCATCTCGATGCCGAATCGCCATCTCACGCGAGGGGAAAGAGCTAGACCGGAAGGAAGCACCCGATATTGGTACGCTTCGCCCCCGAAAGCGAACCTCAGGAACTTCCTGTGGGCAGGAAGGATGGAGACATGAAGTATGCGTCCTTTAGATCTATCGTGACGAACCAGTCCTCGAACTGGATCAGGCTCACGATCATTTGAATTGTGAGCATCTTAAACCTGAATCTCCTCAGAGACCGATTCAAGTACCTCAGATCTAATATTGGACGTAAGCCCCCACCCTTTATGGGAACAAAGAAATAGCGGCTGTAAAACCCGACTCCCTGTCTGGCGGAGGGACCTTTCTATCACCTCCTTGACCAGCAGAGACTGCCCTTCTTGTTCCATAACCTGCCTCTGGGCCGGGGGGACCACAGTCCAGACCACACCGCTGAACTTCAGTGGTGGAGCTCTGAACTGTAATCTGTACCCCCTTCCCACTGTACACAGGGCCCCAGCAGAAATATTCGGGAGGCATAGTCATGCGCCGAGATATTCCACTAGGGGAACCAACCTCTCGGGGTTGGTCTCTGGTACCCACTGAACCCCCTGCCCGACCCCCTGAAGCGGCCACCCGGCAGAGCTTAGTCTGGAAGGATTTTCGGTGTGCGAACGCAGTCGCTGCCCCGCTGCAAGTCTTTCTAGAGGCAGCTGGAGCAGCATGCGTCCGCTGGAAATCGATGTGGCCCGAGCGTCGTAGACGGCGGATCGCAGCATCGACTTCCAGAAAACTCCACAGAGGAGGCGACCTCGATCGCTCCCCGGGAGAGGGGGCTGGCCCGCAGGCCACTGGGCTGGGTCACTCCCAGTCCAGACCACACCGAAGAATTCGGTATTGGAACACTGAACTGCGGTCTATACCCTCTGCCCACGGTACACAGGGCCCAAGTAGATATATTCGGGAGCATAACTATGCGCCGAGATATTCGACTAGGGGAACTAGCCTCTCAAGGCTGGTCTCTGGTACCCACCGCGCCTCCTGCCCGACCCCCTGAAGGGCCAACCTGCAGGGCTTAGTCGGGGAGGATTTTCGGTGCGCGAACACGTTCGCTGCCCAGCTGCGGTCTTCTAGAGGCGGCTAGAGCAGCATGCGTTCGCTGGAAGTCAATGTGGTCCGAGCGTGTAGATGGCGGACCGCAAGCATCGACCTCCAGAAAACTCCACAGGGAAGGCGACCTCGATCGCTCCCCAGGAGAGGGGCTATAAAAAGCCCAGTGAACACAATTGGATGATAGGCTGACAATCTAACTCCTCAAAGTTAGATAAATCCCATTTAATTCCTCAGAATTAAATGCCCCTAATCATCCCTCAAGTGAACATGGTCTGAATAATAGGCTGAATAAACATACCCAACTCCTCAAAGTCAGATAATGTTTAATTAAAATTCCTCAGAATTAATACAGCCCTAATTCCCAGACGATACTGTTTAAACATGTATTCAACGAATCGTCATCTACACGCTGCCTCAGCAACGCGAGATTCGACTCGTTACAACATATTTGGCTTTCATCCCTCGAGATGAAAGACCGCAGGCGCGAGGCTGAAACACTCGAAACGCACGGCTGTACGCTGCGAGATACTCAACAAACACAGCCAGCACCCTCAGGAGCTGACTGCACTCGCGCCAAACAGTATCCCATGTGCACCGATGGCGTGTGTTCACTAATATTACAGACCGTAATCTACGCGCTGCCGGCAACGCGCGATTAAGCCTTGCAATATGAAGCGCAAGCTCTCATTTTACTTCGCTACCTCGATACTGAGCACGTCTAATTCCTCGGAATCTGACTGCTCAAGCATCTAATTCTCCATCCCGGGGGAAAAAGCCACAGCGTGGGTTTCCACCCGAGGAACGAGAACATTGGCCAGCTACAGACAACCCCCTCGAGAGCTGCCGGCGCGCCTTATTTTATGAATGAAGTAGCGTATTCCCGGCTTAACGCTTCGACAGCCTCAATGCTGTGCGCGTCCGATTCCTCAGAATCAGACGGCTCGAGCATCGGGTTCTCCGCCTCGGAGGAAGAAGCCGCAGCGCGGGCTTCCTCACGAGGCGGAAGAGCGTCTGAATCATCGGACGAGGATTGGGAAGATGCCTCCGCATGCCCGCCTCCCGTCGCAAGACCCAGTGTTGAGTTCCCTCGATATAGGGAACTTCTTCTGGCAAGGCTGACTTGCTTAACCTTCCACACACTCTCAACACACCATTGAGAATCTCTTGGTCAAGTTTGTACAAATGACTGTATCGTTTTTTCTTTTCTTTTCAAATACCTGCTTTTAAAGGAGAAATTTCCCCCGTGAAATGTTCTCTTTGCAAAAAAATTAAAATCTTTAACACAAAGCATCAAACTTTCTCGCCTGGACGATTCTCAGGTCCAGTCAGGTCCTCAGAGTCCAGTCTGAGAAGTAGTTCAAGAGTTGACTTGTAAGAGGTTCCTTCTCATCAGTCACAGTAACACAAGCACAGATCTTCTCTTTCACTTCTAGATCATTATCCAGAATTAAGCTTACCTCTTCCTTTGCTTCAGACCATTGAGACGGTGGCTCTAAAAGGAAGTCAGGTCCATTGATCCAAATTTGAGATTAAAGGAATTCCTCAGTTCTTATGCCTCTTGAAACTGCCTCTGCAGGATTTAGTTTAGAACTGGTGTACTTTCAATGTGAGGACCTTGAATGGGTGTGGATATTGGAGATTCTGTTTGCTTACATAGGTTTTAAATCTTTTCGTTGTGCTGGCTATGTATTTCAAAACCATAATGCTGTCTGACCAAAAGAAAGATTCATCCAGATGAAACTGTGACTCTGCTTTCAACATCCTATCCAAACGCAGAGCTAGGACAACTGCTGCTAATTCAAGTCTTGGTATGGTCGTTTGTTTAAGTGACTTTACTTTGGCCTTTCCTAAGGCAAATGTCACATTCACTTCTCCTTTGTCATTTAAGAGTCTGCGGTATGACACCGTGTTGATGACAAATCTGACAATTCTTGCGGTTGGGACAAGTTTTGCTCATATGCCCATGTCCCAAACATCCAAAGCACAATCCCTTTGCCTTCATAAATTCCACATTTTCTTTGTTAGGTTTACCTCTAAATACAGAGGTACTGTATTCCATAGTGTGGTCTTTACCACAAAACATGCATGGCTTTTCCACTGCATTTGAGGCAAAATGGTCTAATTTCAGCTTATCATTCATCTTTTCCATCACTGCAGTTACTGCAGTTGTAAAACTACTGCCTCTGCTAGCAGATTTGATACTGGGCTTTGCAGTTGTTACCTTAGAGATTCCCTTCCTGTCTGGTGTGCTTTGTATGTTACCAAATACAGGATCTAATGCAGCTTGTGTCTGTCTTTCAATGAATATAAGAAGATCTTTAAAATTGACTTTTTGGTTGCGAGTATCCTTTAAGCTGCAAGCAATTGTTCTCCACTTGTGGTGAATCTTGAAAGGGAGCATGGAAAAAATCATTCTCAAATTGGATGAATTTTCCAGCTCCTCCACCAAATTCATTTCCTGCATAGTGTTAAAGCAACTACGAAGAAAGAGAGCATATGATCTTAGAGCTGATCCATCCTGAGCTGTCCAATTCAATACCTTCTCCATGAAAGCAGATGCTATCTTTATACTGTTACCAAAATTCCACTCAAGTTGCTCCTTTGCTTCTTTGTATCCTCTTACTGGATCCATGTGCATGTAACTGCGCACCAAATCTTTGGGTTGTCCAACTGTAAATTGCTCTAGATAATAGAGTCTATCTTGCATACTGTCTGTCTTGCTTTCAATAGCCTGTTCAAATGCTTTAATGAAGGATCTGAATTGCAGAGGATCTCCACCAAACATAGGAATTTCCCTCATTGGAAGAAAGGATAATTGCTGTTGCTTTACCAACAAAGCAGTTATTTTATTTTGTTTTTTCAAAACATCAGCAAGAGTGCAATTGTCCAAAGTAGATAAGTCTCTTTTATGTTTCTGATATTTTGTCTCAACGCTCTTTGCTATTGTTTAATTGTTTAAGAGTTGATTTACCCTTTTTTTCTTTTTTCCCTTGATTTGTTTGCACCTTTGGTGTTTCTTGCAGGTACAATTTATTAAGTAGATAGATAAGTACTGCCGGTGTCAGACTTTGCACTTCCATTTGCACCTTTTGCATTAATTTTTTCCAACACAAGCTTTTCCTTTTTTGCTTTTGATTTTGCCTCCTCCATATCTGTTACGTCTGCTGGAGGAAAAGAGACAGAGAATCCAATAGCGAGAATAAAAGTATTAATTATACTCAAGTTCAGAATGAACACAAACATTTCGCTGTAAGACACGAGACGAATACTCAGGAACACCATAGAACATGTAGGCTGAAGATAAGGCACCAGCTGACAGGCAGGAAGACAGAACATGCCGGCTGTGATGCAGGGCTGCAAATGGGCTAACCGAATTGACGATAGACGGGACTCCGGAGCGACGAGCCGAACATCCAAGACACACAGGAACAGACAGGACCCAAACGAACAGCAATAATCTGACAACAGAACATGGTGAGATTCCTGTATAAATAACCCGAGTGATGAGTGCAGCAGGTGTCCGTGATCAGAGTGAAGTAATCAGAAACCACGCCTCCAACAAAACCACACACACACCCGCTTGCAGCAAAGCAGCAGAGGCACTACTCATCTTACTTTTAGATGAACCACTAGATGATATTCAGGAACATCTTTTAGAAGCTTTATTCGCGGCCTGAGATACACTATCGTTAGGCCCTACAGCACCTTCCTGTCACATCTGTTCAGTGTCTGGCACTCTGTGGGACTTTTATGTTGAAGTTTATCTGTGCATTGTTCTGTGTCCTTTTTCTTGTGTTTTGTAGTTCTTGTAGTTTTTCATGTTTATTAGTTTTCCCAGGTGTTTCCCATTTACCACTCCCCTTGTTATCTTGTTAGCCTTGTTCCCTGGTGTGTATTTATATCCCTGTGATTCAGTTGTTCTCTGTCGGTCGTTGTTTCCTTTTATGCAGGGTTGTTGGTATTCTGTTCCTCATCTTCTTTGTGTTTGCTCTGTTATTTTGTTCCTGATTTTTTTCATCTGTATTGTTTGGTCATTAATAAATTCTCCCTGCTATTGGATCCTACTTCTCTGCCTGCCATCTGTTCCGTGACAGAATGACCGACCTAAGAATGGATCCAGTGGGGATCTCCAACACCTAGCCAAGAGAGGACTCCGTCCCCAGCACCAAGCCTAGAGTGGACTCTGTCCCTAGCACAGAGACCAGAGTGGACTCCGTCCCTAGCACAGAGACCAGAGTGGACTCCGTCCCTAGCACAGAGACCAGAGTGGACTCCGTCCCTAGCACATAGACCAGAGTGGACTCCGTCCCTAGCACAAAGACCAGGGTGGACTCCGTCCCTAGCACAGAGACCAGAGTGGACTCCGTCCCTAGCACAGAGACCAGAGTGGACTCCGTCCCTAGCACAGAGACCAGAGTGGACTCCGTCCCTAGCACATAGACCAGAGTGGACTCCGTCCCTAGCACAAAGACCAGGGTGGACTCCGTCCCTAGCACAGAGACCAGAGAGGACTCCGTCCCTAGCACAGAGACCAGAGTGGACTCTGTCCCTAGCACAGTGACCAGAGTGGACTCCGTCCCTAGCACAGAGACCAGAGTGGACTCCGTCCCTAGCACATAGACCAGAGTGGACTCCGTCCCTAGCACATAGACCAGAGTGGACTCCATCCCCAGCACTGAGCCCAGGGTGGACTCCGTACCCAACACCGAGACCAGAGTAGACTCCGTCCCCAGCACTGAGACCAGAGTGGATTCCGTGCCCAGCACCGAGACCAGAGTGGATTCCGTCCCCAGCACCGAGACCAGAGTGGACTCCGTCCCCAGCACTGAGACCAGAGTGGACTCCGTCCCCAGCACCGAGACCAGAATGGACTCCGTCCCCAGCACCGAGACCAGAGTGGACTCCGTCCCCAGCACCGAGACCAGAGTGGACTCCGTCCCCAGCACCGAGACCAGAGTGGACTCCGTCCCCAGCACCGAGACCAGAGTGGATTCCGCCCCCTGCACCGTGCCCAGAGAGGACTCCATCCCCAACTGTATCCCTACTCAGCGCTCTGCTGTATGCACAGACCCGTGACCAACCTGTCCCGCCCTGGCCTCCCGAACTGAGTGGGCCGCCCTGGCCTCCTGAACTGAGTGGGCCGCCCTGGCCTCCCGAATTGAGTGGGCCGCCCTGGCCACCTTGGCCGCCCTGGCCGCCCTGGCCTCCCAAACTGAGAGGGCCGCCCTGGCCTCCCGAACTGAGTGGGCCGCCCTGGCCTCTTGAACTTTTTTTCCCTACCTGGTCTGTCCCTCCCATCCCGCCCGATCTGCCCCAGGTCCCATCCCGCTTCCAGTGTCCGCTCCTGAACCTGCATCCCTCCCCCAGTTCCGCCGTCGCTTCACCTCCCTCCGTGACTGGTTCTGGAGCGTCTGGAAGCTGCCCCTTTGAGGGGGGGTAGTGTCACATCTGTTCAGTGTCTGGCACTCTGTGAGACTTTTATGTTGAAGTTTATCTGTGCATTGTTCTGTGTCCTGTTTCCTGTGGAGTTTTGTAGTTCTACCAGAAAGACTCGGGGAGAAATATATTAACAATAGTGCATTTATTAACAGCTCAGCAAGCTGATAGTGTACAGAGTCATTTTGGCGTAGGCCCCGTCCGAAGAGCATAATCCGAGGGTCTCGGATCTGCAATTCCTGCCTGAAGACGAGGGCAGGGGCCTGTTTCCTGTGGAGTTTTGTAGTTCTACCAGAAAGACTCGGGGAGAAATATATTAACAATAGTGCATTTATTAACAGCTCAGCAAGCTGATAGTGTACAGAGTCATTTTGGCGTAGGCCCCGTCCGAAGAGCATAATCCGAGGGTCTCGGATCTGCAATTCCTGCCTGAAGACGAGGGCAGGGGCGCAGCCGACCCCCCGGTAGGGTATGGACAGGGCCATCCTGGTGGTGGTGGGGAGGATGGGGGTAATCGTCACTTCAGTATCTGCAAACTCAAACATATGTAAGTACAGAGCCTTTATACCGTGAGCATGAGAATATCATTGGATTAGAGTGAAGGCATTAAGTGACGTAGTAATTGAGTCTTCCCAGCAGAACTTATGCTAGAGCTTTCATTTCTTGTAGTTTTTTATGTTGATTAGTTTTCCCAGGTGTTTCCCATTTACCACTCCCCTTGTTATTTTGTTAGCCTTGTTCCCTGGTGTGTATTTATATCCCTGTGATTCAGTTGTTCTCTGTCAGTCGTTGTTTCCTGTTATGCAGGTTTTATTGGTATTCTGTTCCTCCTGGTTTCTTTGTCTCTGCTCTGTTATTTTGTTCCTGATTTTTTTCATCTGTATTGTTTGGTCATTAATAAATTCTCCCTGCTACTGGATCCTACTTCTCTGCCTGCCATCTGTTCCGTGACACTTCCAAGACATTTTCATTTGGACCAGTTAAACTTTCACCAATCCACATTTCACTCCCATTCAGAAATTCCCTGAAGAGAATTAATTTCGGCTCATACCAGTCCACATGGTCAGCCTCCTTTTCATCATCATCCAGCAAACTCTGAACAGACATTTGCAATTCCATAAAATCCGCCAACACATTGTTAAAAGTTTCAACATGTTTAGCCACAGCATCTTTATGCTCGCAAGCTTTAATCAAAGCATTTATTTTGTTTCGCTTTCTCGTCAAAGCTCCAAGCTGTCCTCTACGAGACACGAGCAGCTTAAACAATTCCCTTTCTTCCATAATCGCTTTTTCAGCAAACATCATCCATTGTCCATAAAGCAGTGGTGGAATGTAACGAAGTACAAATACTTCGTCACTTTACTTAAGTACATTTTTCACGTATCTGTACTTTACTTAAGTAGAATCAATAGTGCATACTTTTTACTTTTACTTCGTTACATTTTGCAGCAAATATTTTACTTTCTACTCCACTACATTTCTACAGCGCTTCGTTACATTTTCGTTACATTTTCTGATCAGTTTCAGGGCTCGTTTAAGGTTTAAGGTTTGTTCGGATAATTAAAGGATAATAATAGGCTAATGTATGAACTGACGGTTGCGCTGTTGACAATCGCGCAGCCTCTCGAGGAGAAATGGAAACAAACCAAAGCCACTCGTACAAAGAAACTCAGTAACATACTGTAGTAAATATTCAAAATGTGAAGGTTTTAATATTTTATAACGTATAATACAGTTAAAAAACATCACATGACACGACCAACAGTGCTGTTTTCCTGAATACCGTCACGACTGAAAATGTGACACTGATTTCATGACAGTTCCATAAACAATTAATTAAAATTAGTCCCTTACATTTTAGATACAATATAAACTGCTTTTGTTCTATTACAGCAGCAAAAATATTTCCAAGATCAGATCATATTTCCACATCAGAACCACAACGCATCTCACAGCAATAGTGTGGTAATGAATGATTCAGCGTTTAAATGAATCGGTTGAATCAAAGATTCAATGACCTGTTCATAAACGACTGCCTCATTCATGAACGAATCAGCCATTTGAATGAACCGACTCAATGACTCACTCATTAAGACCTGCCGCCACTGGTAGTTTAGTTTCATGTTTAAACATTCTTTCCAACATTTCTTATTGTATTAAATATATATAGGCCTAGTTAAAACAATCTCATAACATTATTTAATGCAGTTGTAATTTGTCAGTGTAAATTATTTAATTTAACAACCCTATAGCGTTATTCTAATTTAATTTATTTATCAAATTTAAGAATATAAAAGGAAAGCTGAAGCATATCCTATATTTAAGATAAATCCTCATAAAAATGAAGATTTAAATACATCAACGCTTAATTACATTACAGGCAAATCATACAGTCACACACACAGACACATACAGTCTCAGACACACACACACACACACACACGTTGGTCTATGTGGTTTACAGGGACTCTCCATAGGCGTAATGGTTTTTATACTGTACAAACCGTATTTTCTATCCCCTTACACTGCCCCTGTCCCTAAACCTACCCATCACAGGAAACATTCTGCATTTTTACTTTCTCAAAAAAAAATTTGTATGTTTTTAAGGCCATTTGAATTATGAGGACATTTGATATGTCCTCATAAACCACATTTATAGTGTAATACCCATGTAGTTATACAAATTTGTGTCCTCATAAACCACATAAACAGGCTCACACACACACACACACACACACACACACACACACACACACATGGATTTGGATCAGACACTTAACTGGTTATTTTTATGATGCCTTTATGACATTTTTTGGATCTTTTAAGTTTGAGAGGAATGGACTTAAAATGGAGGGTCAGAAATCTCTCTGCTTTCATAAAAATATCTTTACTTGTGTTTGGAAGTTAAATAAAATGAGTGTGAGGACATGACCGAATTGACATGTTTATATGACATATACCTTATAAATACAGTAAAGCTGAGCCTTGGATAAAACAGCTATATTCCATATCATATCAATTTTATATATATATATATATATATATATATATATATATATATATATATATATATATTTATATATTTATTTTTATTGCAAAATTAACAAACAAAAAATTCGATACATACAAGAAATATAAACCATCTTTCAAATCAAAAAGTATGTAAAAATTTCAATTCTATTGTCCAATAAACCTAAGAAAAAAGGAAGCAGAGAGAAGAGAAAGAAAAGAAGGAAGAGGGCAAAAATAAAGAAAGAAATATTAAGAAAGAATATTAAACATGGCACAAATTATTGATGTTCGCATTGCTTTCCTATTAACAGAAGTTGAAATTGTATTTAAATACATCTTCAATTCTTCTTTAAAGAAATTAAAATGGGGTTTACTTTTTATAAATTTACATTTATGGATGTGAAACTTTCCAATAAATAAAAGAAGGTTTATACAAAAACTGGCATCAATTAGATTACTGTCTTTGACATAAAAGCCAAAAAGAATATGTCTAAATGATAAAGAAAAGTTGTAAGAAATCTTTTGGACAATCAGAGCATCAATATTATTCCAGAAAGAACGAGTAAAAGGACATTCCCAAAACAAGTGGTCAACAGTTTCAGAAGAGGCTTCACAAAAAGAGCAGGAAGTATCTGTAATGACTCAGAACTCAACATCGGATCCATGAGCAGGCTTTAATGAATGAACTCTTGGTCGTACAGGCAGGGGTCGGTAACAGCAGATACAACAATGTAGAACAGGCTGAAGAGTGGTCGGTAAACAAGCAAACAGGTCGGGATAACAGGCAAAGAATCACAGTCCAGTGGGCAGGCAAAAGGGTCAGTAGACAGGCAGCAAAGGTTCGTAGACGATAAACAAAGCACAACAGCAACAGGGAATCAGACAGGAAAATAACGCTCAGAAATGATGGCCGTGGCAGAATCAAGACTTCGCGTTTGCCTAGAGAACACAGTCTGTTAAATACATGGTCCTGATAAGCTGCAGCTGGGCGGTGATCAAAGTCCAAGGACGGGGTTTATGGGAAATGTAGTGCAAGTCAGTGTAGATGGGTAAATGGGTGCGTGTATGTTAGTATTCGGGAGATGGGGCCCTCTGCTGGCCAGCAGAGGGAATCACGGGGTTCGTCTCCGTGACAGAGCCCCTCCCCTGTGAGCGACTCCTGGCGCAAGGAGGTAAACGACGTCAGGGTCTTCCTCGTGGTCGGGGGGCCGGTCTTTCAGGGTGAGTTCGATGGAACTCTTCAATGAGGTTGGGGTCTAGAATGTCCTCTGAGTTGACCCAGGATTGTTCCTCTGGACTGTACCCCTCCCAGTCGACCAGATACTGGAGGATACGTCCCCGACGTCTGGAGTCGAGCAGCTCTCGTACCTGGTAAGCCTCCTCGCCCTCTACTGTGATGGGTTGAGGGGCCTGTTCACGGGACCTCCCCTCTCCCTCCTCTCTGGGACCAGCAGCGGGCTTGAGCAGGGACACATGAAAAGTGGGAGAAATGCGATAAGTATTGGGTAAAGCCAAACGGAATGAAACAGGTGTGATTTGTCGGACAATTTGAAATGGACCCACGTACCTTGGACTTAATTTCTTGCAGGGGAGTCTGAGGCGAAGGTCTCGGGTGGATAGCCATACCCACTGACCGGGCTGATACTCCGGGCCAGAGCGACGCCTGCGATTCGCCTGTTCCCTCTGTCGTCGTACAGCCTGTTGTAGATGAACATGGGCCTGATTCCATGTCTCCTCACTCCTATTCATCCAGTCGTTAACTGCCGGTACGTCAGTCGGTTCTCCTGACCACGGAAACAGGGATGGTTGGAAGGGGTTAGCCCAGTCGATAGCTTAATTAGGGAATTTTGAGCATATTCAGCCCACAGAAGGTAACAGGCCCAGTCATCCTGGCTCTGGTTGCAATATGACCGAAGGAAACGGTTGAGCTCCTGATTAAGCCTCTCCACTTGTCCATTGGCCTGTGGGTGATAGCCGGAGGTAAGGCTGATGTTAATATTGAGGGCTTGACAGAAAGCTGACCATAGTCGGGAAGTGAATTGGGGACCCCGGTCTGAGACGATGTCCTCAGGTAATCCATATAAACGGAAAACCCAGTTACACAGGTGTTCGGCTGTCTGCATGGCAGTAGGATGCTTAGGTAGAGGAATCAGATGGCAGGCTTTGGAGAACCGGTCAATAATGGTGAGTATGACGGTGTTATTCTGTGATGCTGGGAGATCTGTGATGAAATCAATGGCAATGTGGAACCAGGGGCGTTGAGGAATTGGTAGTGGTTGCAAGAGTCCAGCTGGAAGCTGCTTAGATGTTTTGTGCATGTTACAGATCTGACATTTCTGAACGTAGGAGGTAGCATCTCTTGATAATGTCTCCCACCAGAAGCGGTTCAGTAATAAATGGATCGTGGCGGTGATACCCGGATGGCCTGTAGAAGGATGACAATGAACTTGACTCATTACTTGATCTCTTAGATCGACAGGAACGAAGACCTTATCAGACGGACATGCAACTGGAATCTCATTCTGGGTGTTGTGCTGCTGAATAAGTGACATGAGATCCCACTGAATGGGAGCTACCACAATTTGAAATGGGAGGATGGTTTCTGGTGCGGTGAGTGTAGGTTCCTCCTCAAACTGACGGGACAGGGCGTCGGCCTTGGTGTTCTTCGACCCGGGCCGGTAGGTAACTGAGAAGTCGAATCGTGTGGAGAACAATGACCATCTGGCTTGGCGTGGATTCAGGCGTTTGGCGGTGCGGAGATACTCGAGATTCTTGTGGTCTGTGAGTACAGTGAAAGGATGATTGGAGCCCTCAAGCCAGTGTCTCCATTCCTCTAACGCCGCTTTCATGGCGAGAAGCTCACGGTCACCCACGTCATAGTTACGTTCGGCAGGATTGAGCTTGCGGGAGTAGAATGCACATGGATGTAACTTCAGCGAAGGACCCTGGTGTTGGGACAGTATGGCTCCTATTCCAGTATTGGAGGCGTCTACTTCAACCGTGAATGGTTGTGAAGGATCCGGATGCCGAAGGATGGGAGCCGTGACAAACCGGTGCTTGAGGTTAAGGAATGCCTGACGAGCGAGATCGGACCAGTTAAGGTGATGAGCTCCCTTCTTGATCATGGAGGTCAAGGGGGCCACGACAGTGCTGAAGTTGCGAATGAACCTCCTATAGAAGTTTGCAAATCCTAGGAAACGCTGCAGTTCCTTTAATGTCCTGGGTTCGGGCCATTTAAGAACAGCAGTCACCTTCCCCTCATCCATGGCGACCCCGTCAGGGCTGATCACATACCCCAGGAATGTAGTGGAGGTGGTGTGAAACTCGCACTTCTCGGCCTTGGTGTAGAGCTGATGATCAATCAGGCGTTGGAGAACAGCCCTGACCTGTTGCACATGATCCTCAAGGGTGTTAGAATAGATAAGAATATCGTCTATGGATACGATCACTGACCTGTTGAGCATGTCTCTGAACACGTCGTTAATGAATGACTGGAACACTGAAGGACTATTGACCAGTCCGAACGGCATGACCCGATATTCGTAGTGACCGGTGGTTGTGGAGAAAGCCGTCTTCCATTCGTCCCCTTCCCTGACACGAATCAGGTTGTAGACACACCTCAAGTCCAGCTTGGTGTAGTATTTGGCTGTGCGTAGCTGTTCTAGGGCAGAAGGGACGAGTGGCAGTGGATACCGGAACTTTACTGTGATCTCATTGAGGCGCCGATAGTCGATGCATGGCCGTAATCCTCCATCTTTCTTGCGCACGAAAAAGAAGCCAGAGGAGGCCGGTGAAGTAGAGGGGCGGATGAATCCCTTCTCAAGTTCCTCCGTGATGTACTCCTTCATGGCTTCGGATTCAGGTTGTGACAAGGGAAAGATGCGACCTCTAGGGGGTGTGTGACCTGGAATGAGATCAATGGCGCAGTCATAATTACGGTGAGGTGGTAAAGTGTTGGCTTGTTGCTTACTGAATGCCTCGGCCAGGTCGGCATATTCATTAGGCAGGTTGGGTATGGTGGAAACGGTGGTACTGATGGAAACGGCGCAGACATGCATGGGTGTGACTTTAGACAGACAGGTGTGTTGACAATGGTTACTCCATTTGAGAATTTGACCCTCTCTCCAGGAAATCTGAGGATCATGCAGACGTAACCATGGTATCCCTAGAATGACCGGAGTGTGAGACACAGGCAGAATGTAGAATTGGATGCTTTCTTTATGAAGGAGGCCAGCAAACATTGATAGTTCTGTAGATAGATGGGTTATCAGACCCGAGCCCAGGGGCCGCCCATCTATCGTCTCAACTGAGAGAGAAGTGGAACAAGGGATTAATTTAACACGATGGGTCTTAGCAAAATCCTCTGATATAAAATTACCCGCTGCACCTGAGTCCAGCAGAGCATCAGTAAAGACACGATTACCATTAATCCATAATATGACAGGAATCGTTACACATTGAATAGTGCTAATAGACGTCAAAGAGGCACTCACCGGTCGTTGGGACTCAGAGGAAGGGCGTGCAGGACATGAGTTACGCTGGTGACCTGGTAATCCACAATACAAACATAGACGATTAGAGAGACGGCGGTCTCTCTCCTCCACGGACAGGCGGTAGGCGTTGACTTGCATGGGTTCGGTGAATTCGTGTGCAGGAACAGACATAGGTGGCATGACGCGCCGTGAACTTGAGTGTCGAGCCCGTTGGAGGTTGTCGATATTAATGGCCAATTCAATAAGGCTGTTGAGGTCCCTGCCCTCGTCTCGACATGCCAGTTCCGTCTGTAGCTCGTGATTTAACCCTCTGCGGAACAGAACCTTTAAAGTATCGCTCACCCAGGTGGTCTGCGCTGCCAGGGTCCGAAAGCTCAAAGCGTACTCGGCTGCAGTCCGTCTCCCCTGTGCTATCTCGAGGAGGCGATCACCCGCTCCTTTCCCCTCCATGGGGTGATCAAAAACTTCCCGAAATTGCCTCAGAAAATCTTGAAACGAGGAAAATGCTGTCCCATCGGGACGCCATATAGCAGTAATCCACTCCAAAGCTTTACCAGTCAATAGTGAACAAACGAAGGCGATCTTACCAGTGTCGTTGGTGTAAAGGGTTGGTTGTTGATCAACGAAGAGCAAGCATTGCAACAGAAAGCCCTTACATCTGGTAGAATCGCCGTCAAACTTCTCAGGCAGCGCCAGACGAGGGTTAATATGAGACGGCGTTTCCATCGTGCAGGGAATGGAGGCTGCCGCCGGAGTGGGTGTAGCAGCTGCCGTAGCTGCTGTGTCATGGAGACTGCGAACTGCCTTAAAAAGCTCCTCAGTGACCGTCGTTAACCGATTCAGCTGGTGCTGGTTTGCTGCAATCTGACTGGCTTGGGCCGCCATGTTAGTACACAGATGTTCATAGGCCGCTGGATCCTGTGGTGGCGAAGTCTTCTGTAATGACTCAGAACTCAAAATCGGATCCATGAGCAGGCTTTAATGAATGAACTCTTGGTCGTACAGGCAGGGGTCGGTAACAGCAGATACAACAATGTAGAACAGGCTGAAGAGTGGTCGGTAAACAAGCAAACAGGTCGGGATAACAGGCAAAGAATCACAGTCCAGTGGGCAGGCAAAAGGGTCAGTAGACAGGCAGCAAAGGTTCGTAGACGATAAACAAAGCACAACAGCAACGGGGAATCAGACAGGAAAATAACGCTCAGAAATGATGGCCGTGGCAGAATCAAGACTTCGCGTCTGCCTAGAGAACACAGTCTGTTAAATACATGGTCCTGATAAGCTGCAGCTGGGCGGTGATCAAAGTCCAAGGACGGGGTTTATGGGAAATGTAGTGCAAGTCAGTGTAGATGGGTGAATGGGTGCGTGTATGTTAGTATTCGGGAGATAGGGCCCTCTACTGGCCAGCAGAGGGAATCACGGTGTTCGTCTCTGTGACAGTATCAATATCACTTCTGAATTTCTTTAAGAATTACCTAACTGGATAGAATCTTTGAATAATTTTAAAGGATATTTCTTTAACTTTATTTGTTAAAAAGAATTTCTGAGGAAGTGACCAAACATATGACCATTTAATGTCATCAAAAAGGAATGGAAGTGACAAGGTCCAGTAATAACGATCTTATTTTGTGGTTGGATTTCTGCACTGAAAAACAAATAGAACCAACCACAGTGTATTCAGGGCTAGGGGGACAAACAGAAGTCACTGTAGCACTATTATTTTTTCTAAATAGCATTGAAATTTCTAAAGAGATCGCCTTGAAAACTATATTAAATTCTTTACTAGATACTGGGAATTGGTATCACTATCAATTTCCATCACTATCAAATAGCTGGTTTACTAACATCACTCCATTATTGAACCAGTTTTCAAGAAATAAAGACTTCCTCTTATGTAGAATATTACAGTTGTTCCAAATTAAAAAATTGTGTGGCGAGAAGTTATGCTTGTAAATAAGTCTCCAAGCCATAAGCATCTGCTGATGATAGTTAGAAAGTTTAATAGGAAGTTTACTACTGAATAGTTGCACATTAAAAGGAAATGTATACCTCCTAATTGAGAAAAGACATATCTTGGGATTATATTCCAGATAGAAGATTGATTGTGAAGGAAACGTTTAAGCCAATTCATTTTAAAGGTATTGTTAAGAGAGTCGAAATCAATGAAATTTAAGCCACCTTTATTATAAGAATTCAAAATAATGGATTTTCTAACATAATGGGTCTTATTTTTCCAAAGAAATTTGAGCAACATTACATCAATCAACTTGCAAGTAGATTTATTCACAAATAAAGACTGAGCAGTATAAGATAAGTGGGAAATCCCTTCTGCTTTAGTGAGCAGAGTTCTGCCTTTCAAAGATAGATCTCTTAACCAAATGTTAATTTTTTTCTGAGTTTTTTCTATAAGTGAACTAAAATTAATTTGACATCTCAGTTTAGTATCTTTTATTATTTTTATACCTAAATAAGTGACACTTTCTTTGATGGGAATGTTTAAGATGGAAGTTGCAGCACATTTTTTATTGGGAGTAATTCGTATTTATTGATATTAAGCAAAAGGCCAGACACATTAGAAAAAGTTTTTAGCAGTTGGGATCTGAGAGGCATCTCTTAGAAACAACGCTGTATCATCTGCCAGTTGGCTAATAAGCAATTCTGTACCAGCAATAGAAATTCCCTTCACAGGGCTTTCTTTAATATGTACATTTAAAAATTGTGTAGCTATTAGAAAAAGATATGGGGAGATGAGGCAACCTTGCCTTACGCCACGGTTTAAAGAAAATCTAGGAGAAGTGCCATTATTTAGACGGATAGAGCTATTACCATTACAGTAAAGCATTTTAATACATTTGCAGAAAAAATTACCTAAACCCAATCTTTGCAGGGCTTGTAACATAAACTGGTGTTCTTAACAATCAAATGCTTTATAATAGTCAAGAAAGAGGATAAAGCTATCTGTAGAAATAAGATCTGAATAATCCAACAAGTCAAAAATCAAGCGAATATTATTAGAAATATGTCTCTGATTGATAAAACCTGATTGGCACTCATCTATTATATTATTAAGAATAAGTTTTAGTCTTTTTGCCAAAACCAAAGCAATGATTTTATAATCAGTATTCAATAAAGAAATCGGGCGCCAATTTTCTATTAGGAGGGGATCTTTATTGGGCTTGGGAATTAGCGTTATAAGCCCCTGACATAAAGAGGGAGGAAGCATTGTTTTCTCAATACTCTCTAAAAACATTTTATGTAAAAAGGGTGTTAATTTTTGACTAAATGTTTTATAAAGCTCTGCAGAAAGCCCATCAGTACCGGGGGATTTGTTACATTTAAGATTATTTATAGAATCAATAATTTCTGAAGGACTGATGTGTGCATCACAAAGACTACAATCTTTATTATTAATTAGTTTTATGTGAGATAAGGAATCAAAAAATTCTGTGGTGGACTGCTGACAAAATTTAGAAGAATACAAATCATTATAAAATTTAGCATAAAAGTCTGCAATTATCTTAAAATCATCAGTTACATTTCCATTAATACGTAGTTGCTGAATAGAATTTTTAACTCGCTGCCTTTCTAACCTAAAGAAATAGGCTATCTCTAGCCAATTCCGCCGAGATCTGATAAAGGCGCCTTCAGCCTTCCGTTTATATATATCCTCTAAATTTTGTTTTTGATCAACAAGCTCAATTTTTTCTGAGTCTTTAAGATCATCTACATTTTTACATGATAAAGCCGAAATTCTAGACATAATCTGATTTTCATTACTTTTTCTTAATTTAGCTAACGAACTACTGTATTTCCGACAATACTTCCCAATTTCATATTTAAGAAGTTCCCAATTATTGCAAAACATATTCTCCTTATTAGCTTTATACCAATAAAAGGAAATTAAATAATCAATCTTAGTGAGAACTTTGTTGTGTTTAAGAATTTAGGTGTTAAGTTTCCAATATGAGGATCTTTTACTTTGTGAGGGAGAGGATACAAATGCAATAGAGATAGAGATGGCTTTATAGTCAGAAAATAGTGAGGGAAGTATATCAGTCTTTATATTTGATAACTCTGCTGAGGTCAACCAAAAATCAAGTCGGGATTGTCTAGATAGGGAATTGTTGCTCCATGTGAATACTTTTTGCAAGGGATAGTGTAGCAAAGTTCATAAAGAAGGAAGGAAGAGGACACGGGGGTCGGTTGGACTGTTGACGCTATCTCTTTATTATAAAGCTCAAAACACATCAGCACCCTCAAAGGTGTGCTTTTCTCTCAACACAACGATCACTTCCAGGTCGGCACTTCCGGCTTCCGGTAAACTCAGTCTCTGTGGTTCGCGTCAACAGTCCGGCTCTCTCTCTCCCTGTCCTCTGGTTCCGCTGGCGTTTTATCCCCTCTCCGTGCTCATTACTGGAACAAGAGACAGGTGTTATTAATCTGCGTCCAACCCTCTCACTTACCGCTCGTCCCGCAGCTCTTTTAATTTAAACGGCTGAAGAGCTAGATACCAACGGGTGATCCGCGCGTTGGTATCCTTCATGCGGTGGAGCCATTGGAGAGGAGCGTGGTCCGAACAGAGGGTGAACTCCCGCCCCAGGAGGTAGTAGCGGAGGGTGAGAATGGCCCACCTGATGGCCAGACACTCCTTCTCTATGGTGCTGTACTTAGCTTCCCTCTTGGCGAGCTTACGGCTAATGTACAGCACCGGCCGCTCTCCCCCCTCCACCTCCTGGGCCAGGACTGCGCCCAGCCCCCTGTCCGACGCGTCAGTCTGCAACAAGAAAGGGAGAGAAAAGTCAGGGGAGTGTAAAAGCGGCCCGCCACATAGAGCAGCCTTAACTCGGGTAAAAGCCTGTTGACACGGCTTCGTCCACTGGACCCTATCTGGTAGCCCCTTTCTAGTAAGATCAGTCAAAGGGCTGGTGAGGTCCGAATAATTTGGTATAAACCGTCTGTAATATCCCGCCAGCCCCAAGAACTGTCTTACCTCCTTTTTGGTCTTGGGCCTCGGACAGGTTGCAATTGCAGCAGTCTTATCAATTTGGGGACGCACCTGTCCATGACCCAAGTGGAAGCCCAGATACCTTACTTCCACCCGCCCAATCGCACACTTCTTTGGGTTGGCCGTGAGCCCCGCTCCCCTCAGCGACCTCAGGACCGCCCTCACAAACTGCATATGCCGCTGCCAATCGTGACTATAAATCACGATGTCATCCAAATACGCAGCAGCATATGCGGCATGGGGACGCAAAATCCTATCCATGAGTCGCTGGAAGGTCGCGGGCGCCCCGAACAAGCCGAAAGGAAGCGTGACAAATTGGTGTAATCCAAACGGCGTGGTGAAAGCTGTCTTTTCTTTGGACAATGGAGACAAGGGGATCTGCCAATAGCCCTTTGTTAAGTCCAGTGTCGAATAAAATCGAGCCGTGCCCAGCCGATCAAGCAACTCGTCAACCCGCGGCATTGGATACGCGTCGAATTTCGACACTGCGTTCACCTTGCGGTAGTCCACACAGAACCTGACCGAGCCGTCGGTTTTGGGGACCAAAACTATCGGGCTCGCCCAGTCACTGTTGGACTCCTCGATTACTCCCATGTCGAGCATTGCCCCTAATTCTTCCTGAACTACCTTTTTCTTGTGTTCAGGCAAACGATACGGCCGGCTGCGAATGACCACGCCCGGCTCGGTCTCGATATGGTGCTGAATCAAGTCGGTACGTCCCGGTAGGGGCGAGAACACGTCAGCGAACTCCGCCTGCAATTTTGATAAATCAGTGAGTTGGAACGGTGAGAGGTGATCTCCACCAGGGGCCAGCGCGACCGATTGTGCTTTAATGCTCGCCTCTGGCCCGAAATCATCCTCTCCCGGATCACCGTTGCCAACAACACTGATTCCACCTCATTCCATTTCTTGAGCAGGTTGAGGTGGTATATTTGACGTGCCCCGTTCCTATCGGATCGTATCACTTCATAATCGAGCTCTCCTACCTGTCGTGCGACCTCAAACGGCCCCTGCCACTTTGACATTCATTTCGAGCTCGACGTAGGGAGCAGAACGAGCACTTTCTCTCCCGGTGTGAATTTGCGTAGCTTCGTACCCCTGTTATATGAACGGCTTTGGCGGTCCTGGGCTTGCAACAAATTCTCCCTGGATAGCCGCCCCAGTGTGTGGAGTTTTGTTCGCAAGTCCAGCACATACTGAATTTCGTTCTTGGCCAAAGAAGGTCCCTCCTCCCAAGTTTCTCGCAGGACGTCCAGCACCCCCCGGGGCTGTCGTCCGTAGAGAAGCTCAAAGGGGGAAAACCCCGTGGAGGCTTGTGGAACCTCCCGCACGGCAAATAAGAGGGGTTCTAACCACCGATCCCAATTTTTGGCGTCTTCCTGTACGAACTTTCGGATCATGGATTTAAGAGTGCGATTAAATCGTTCGACCAAGCCGTCTGTTTGTGGGTGATAGACGCTTGTTCGAATGGATTTAATGCCCAATAATCCGTAGAGTTCGCTTAACGTGCGTGACATAAATGCCGTGCCTTGATCAGTGAGGATTTCCTTCGGAATCCCCACTCGGGAGATTAACCGAAACAGTGCGTCCGCAACACTCTTCGCGGAGATGTTGCGGAGAGCCACTGCTTCCGGATATCGTGTTGCGTAGTCCACGATGACTAACGCAAAACGATGCCCGCGTGCGGATCGCTCTAATGGCCCGATGAGGTCCATCGCAATTCTCTCGAAGGGGACCTGCATTAATGGAAGGGGGCGCAATGGCGCTTTTGGGGCGGCCAGTGGATTCACCAACTGACATTCCGGACAAGACGCGCACCACCTGCGCACATTGTCATGAATGCCTGGCCAAAAAAAAACGGGTCATGAGGCGATTCAGCGTGGCCGCCTGTCCCAGGTGGCCTGCCATTGGATTAGAGTGAGCCGCCTGGAAAAGCATTTCCCGGCGGCTCTTTGGTACTAACAACTGGGTTGTATCTACCTTTGTTTGAGTGTCTTGGGTCACTCGATACAACCGATCCTTTATTATGGCAAAATAAGGATACGAGACAGGCAAGGCAGGTTGGAGAGACTGGCTGTCAATCGATCGGACCTGTTGAAAGGCATTTTTGAGGGTCTCATCTTGTGACTGCTCCAGAGGAAAGTCATCGCGGTCCGAGAGAATCAGTCTCTCGATCCCGCTCGGTTCCTCTGAAGCTGTCCCCAAGGGTCCCGTCTCAGTCTCCCCAAGCTGCACTCGCGCCGCCCCCCTCCTTGCCTTTTTCTCCCAAGTGGCTGTATCGTGACCGGGACAACCGGATATTCCACCACATCCCCATGCACCTTAACCATGCGGCTTGTATCCAATGCCCCAGGCTGCATCAGGCTTTGATGGATCGAGGTTTGGTTACATCCTGAATCCACCAAGGCCTGATATGTACCCCCCTTGATACTCACAGGAATTTGGTACTCTCCTGCTTGATCGGGGGTGGTCCGCTGGACGTTCGGGATCCGGATCATTGTTCCGATGTCCATCATCGGACACCGGTCCACAAAATGATCCGGATCACCGCACCGCCAGCAGGCCAGCCCAGGCCTACCCCGCCCGCTGTCCTCTTGCTGGCCTTGGACTATCGCCGCGAAGCGGCGCTCCTGGTCCGCCCGAAGGTCCAGCATCGCCTGATGTTGGTCTTGGTGGAGGACCGCGAGGGAGTTGATAATGTCCGCAAATGGCGTGGCGGAGGGCGTTTGCATGGCGGCGGCACGGTCCTACTTCCTTCCCGGGTTTCGGCACCAGTGTAGCAAAGTTCGTAAAGAAGGAAGGAAGAGGACACGGGGGTCGGTTGGACTGTTGACGCTATCTCTTTATTATAAAGCTCAAAACACATCAGCACCCTCAAAGGTGTGCTTTTCTCTCAACACAAGGATCACTTCCAGGTCGGCACTTCCGGCTTCCGGTAAACTCAGTCTCTGTGGTTCGCGTCAACAGTCCGGCTCTCTCTCTCCCTGTCCTCTGGTTCTGCTGGCGTTTTTTCCCCTTTCCGCGCTCATTACTGGAACAAGAGACAGGTGTTATTAATCTGCGTCCAACCCACTCACTTACCGCTCGTCCCGCGGCTCTCTCTCCCGCTGCAGACCTCGCTGAACCACGCCCCCCTTGTCACAGATGGGTTTCTCGCCACACATCTACAACAGAAAATTTTTGCATAAAGGATAATAAATACTCAGAATTAGTGTTCCAAGGTACAATTCAAAACAACATTAAAATCGCCACCGAATATTAAGAAAGAATTTGGAAATTTAGATAACATATGACATATACGTGTTTCTAATTTATTAAAAAATACCTTATTATCTTTTGGTGAATTATACCCATATACATTAGCAGTAATAAAAAGTCATATTTGCTACTGAAAAGCAAGTATAATGTAGTGACCATTGATGTCACAATCAGTAGCCAGGATCTTTCCACCAAAATTATTTTTTAAAATACAAACTCCTGCAGAATGTTCATTTCCATGAGACATCCACATTTCTAACCTCCATTGTGATCTCCATAAATTGACATCTTGTAAAGTTGAATGAGATTCTTGTATGAAACAAAGATCTGTGTTGAGAATGTTTCGTAGCCCTCTACAATTCAAAGAAATAACAGAAGGACAGAATAAAGAGATGAAAAAATAGAAAAAAAGAACAGAACAATAGAAGAAAGAATTAGTTCTAAGAACAAGTATAAGGACGAATTCACCGAGATATAGAATCTAACGGGTCAGAACAAGTTAGGGATGAGGTCAACAATCCCTTCATTAATCTATCTAGAGAACAAACATAGGATTGAGGAACAACAGCTATAATTCCCCCTTTAAACATGTAGAATAATTTGTATTATTTAATTTTTTTTCTACCTTCTCCCTTGCCTCCCTACTTAAATCGAAGAAAGTTTGAAATAATCAAATTTCTTGTGAAAAATTTCAAAAAAAAAAAAAAAAAAAAAAAGTCCAGGGAAGATGTTAAAAAATAAATTTAAAAAAATTTCAGGGGAAGAAAATAAATATAATAAGAGCAACATCAGAAGTGGGAAATGGTATTTTGATTAAGTTCCAGACTTTAATCACATAGCAGATCCAAAGTCAAGTCAAGGTAGCATTTAGTCAGTGCGGAATTCAGATCTGTTAACTTTTAAGCGGGAGGGAATATTTCCGTACCATCTACAAATGCTCGTCCGCCGACAAAAAAAGCCCTTTTGTTTTATTTTCGGGCTTTTTCAACTATGGGCCAAAGCGTCATCCTCCTCGCTCTGTCGGCCCGTGACAGGTCTTCCGTGATTTTCAGTCTGTTCTCAATCAGAAACGCAGCATCCTTGGCGGCACGCCAGACAGCATCTCGGTAAAAACGCGAGGTGAATTGGAAGATGATTCCACGGGCTTTATTATTTGAATTTAAACGGCCAAGTCGGTGTGCCACATCAACTACTTCAGGGAATTTATCTTTAAATTGTGGTAGAAGACATTGGCACACGGTGATAAACTCCTGACGGACGTTTTCTCTTTCTTTCTCTGGAATTCCGTGGATTCTCAGGTTCCATCTGCGTGTGTAGGCTTCTAAATGAGCAAGGCGATTTTCTCGCTCAGCAGCATTAAATTCTTCTTTCTTTGAGCGCGAGTCAATAGAATCAACTCTTTTCTTCAAACTTTTAACTTCACTACAGACAAACTCAATGGTTTCAATCATTCCAGAGATTCGTAATCAACTTTTCCAAACCGTCTGATCTGTTCTTCACCAGCAGTGAGAGCTCGGAGAGTTGCGTTGAATTTACGTTATCAGTTCTCCAAAGTTTAACGGCCGGGGAACTGCATGGGGTCTCGGGAAGCGGTGGAATCACCTCCTCGGCCAGCATAATCTCAGAATCTTCACTTTGTTCACAATAATCATGCAAAATGTCCTTCAATACCCCGGTTGAAGGAGTGCTGCTATGTTGTTCGAGAGCATGTTTATCGTTACCTGTGCTAGCATATCTAGCAGGTGTCTCCGATACAGTTTTACCTGACTTCTTCGCACCTTTTCTCTTTTCAGATCTTCCCATTATTGTAGTTCCAAAAAATCAGCACATTAATAAACGGAAATTCTGGGGGAAAAAAAACACTCTAAAGATTCGTTGTAATTACTATAAAACAGTTTGGGATAGCTGAGCTCACAAACACACGTGTGATCAGGGCGCCATCTTGTACGCCACCCCTTCGAGCTTTCAGCCGAACCCTTTCACCCCTAAAATTGCTCTCCCGCAATTTTATATTGAAGACAGCAAATTATGATAAACAATGACTATTGTGATTATTGTGTTTATAGTTCATATCACACCCCATATGCACTCCTGTAACTTTCACCAGCAAAAAAAAAAGATAAAATACAACGTGCACTAATGAGCATTTATATACATTTCATGTTGACAGCATTGTTATTTATTTATTTAGTTTAAGTGGTCATGTTTAGCTTTGGAGATAGACTTAATGCGTGTCATTGTTCTCTGCAGTTTGAGGAGTTGTTGTGTCACAGATGAAGGTTGTGCTGCTCTGGCTTCAGCTCTGAGATCAAACCCCTCACACCTGAGAAAACTGGATATGTCTAAGAATAATCTAGGAGACTCAGGAATGAAGCTGCTCTCTGCTGTACTGGGGAATCCTCACTGTAAACTGGAGATACTGTGGTAAGATTATGCATAACTCTGACATGAAACTGAGTCTCTGTGTATGACGAACAGGGCGGGCGAGAGCCGTGAAAGAATGGCTTGAGGCTGTGGCGTGATTGTAAATGAGCATCACCTGCGTATCACTGTGAATTTTATAGTATAATTTTTTCTTAAACTAACAGAATGGAATAGGGAAATCAAACTATTGTTACATTTAGAGCAGTCACTAATGGTTATTTTAGTAATAAAGTATTCTGTCAATTATTTAGACAATCGACTAATTAGATTTTTTATGGTCATAAAAATAGACCCAAGCAAACAATGGCCTTTATATACAATTGGAAATTTGTTTGATAATATTTATGTAATCAAATTCATGTTTAAGTTGGCTTAAACTCGCGCTAGACCCAAGTTATGGACAGCCTCACGATCGGTCACATTCTCAGTTTATTCGAGTTAACCCTCTGCACCCGAAGAACGTGCACTCACGTTTTGCAGTATTTTTCCTCATGACAGTGTATAACATCTTAAAATACGCCGTTGTTTTTGGCCTCACAGGCCAAATGAATGATATGTCTTTACAAAGCAGAAAGTTTGTACTTTTTTATGAACACTCAAAATAAAAACAAAATGTTGTGCTTTTCGCTAAATAAAGAAAACAAACTGGATATGCCTTTCCCCCTTTGTCGCCCTGTTAAGTCCTTTCTGAACTGTGTGTGAAAATATACTTAGAACTCAGAGAAAACTTGCCATACAGATACGACAGATATATCTTTGTAAAGCTTGGAATGTCTGGTTTAAATTAAGTTGTGTATGTATATATATATATATATATATACATTTTTATACATATTTCATATTGACAGCATTTAATTTATTTATTTTGTTTAAGTGGTCATGTTTAGCTTTGGAAATTTTGGAGACTTAATGTGTGTCATTGTTCTCTACAGGTTGAGGGATTGTGGTGTCACAGATGAAGGTTGTGCTGCTCTGACTTCAGCTCTGAGATCAAACCCCTCACAACTGAGAGAACTGTATCTATGTAGGAATAATCTAGGAGATTCAGGAGTGAAGCTGCTCTCTTCTGGACTGGAGAATCCTCACTGTGACCTGGAGATACTGTGGTAAGATTATACATTATTCTGACATGAAACTGAGTCTCTGTGTGTGACGAGCAGGGCGGGCGAGAGCCATGAGAGAACAGTGTGAGGCCGGTGGAGTGATTGCAAATGAGCATTACCTGTGCATTACACTGTGAATTTGATAATTTTGTTTATTCATAAAGTAACCAAATGGAATAGGGGAATCAAACTATTGTTACATTTAGAGCTATCACTAACGATTATTTTGGTAATTGAGTATTCAGTCGATCATTGTGACGATTAATCAACTAAAACCGGCTGCACACTGTGCGATTTTGGCCACGATTTGGCCGTCTGAGACAAATTTAGCAAATCCTAAAAGATTCCTCAGATCCTAGGCTAAAATCTGTCGTCTTTGGTCGTTAGTTTGACATGTTCACCGGCAGCCGATTAATGAGCGCTGAGATCAAATTTTACCTCAGACGAAATTCTGGCAGTGTCAGAAGTTTTGGCACACAATCCTGCAGTGTGACTTCTCCTACGACGACAGTCAAATATCTCGTTTTTTCAAGACAAACTATGACCAAAACGAGAGCTAGAGCTTTCTCTGTAGCCAGCATTTCAGTCCCGCGTGTAATGCAGCTCACCGTCACCGAATGCATCATTGATTGATGATATAAAACTCCGGACGAGTTTTCTTGTACGTGTCCGTTTTTAGCTCGCCTTCACTATCATGCAGTCTGACATTAATGCCAACTGTGATCTTACAGTGTGACATGGCTTACAGTGGCGATCATGTTCGTACAGTCTGACAAGGGACATTCGCAAAGGATTTTGAAAAATCGCACAGTGTGCAGGACCCATAATCTGATTTTTGGGGTAACAAAAGTTTGAGATCAACCGATATATATCGGTTTCCCAATATGTTCCTGATATTTAAGCATTTTCCCATTATTGGGGATCGCTTTTGTAATATTGGATTCACAAATAAATGCCGCCATCTTGTGGAAGTTTGTAAAATTGTGTGCAAGCGTACCATTAAAGCACTGCATCTGAGAGGGAATGAGTCAATAACGATTTAAAGGTAAAATAACTTAATTAATAAACTTTATTTAAAGGGGTCATACAATGGTACATGCACTTTACAAGTTGATTGTATGGAAATGTGTGTTGACATTGCCTGTACACAACCATCCTATAATGATAAAAAATCAATGTAGTGTTTTTTTAAAATCTCCTTATGTTTTCCCTTGTCTCAAATCAAGTCGTTCAATCTGTGGGACATCCCACATGCCCTGCCACGACTGTTGGAAGCATTTCAACTCAGACCCGCCCTGAGCGTGATTGTGGCGTTCTGTTCTTGGGTGTAATAACAAACACAGCAGTCATTTTGATGTTCCTAAATCCGAACCGCTGAAGACGCAGTGGCTGAGTTTTGTTTTCGAAGGGAATATTACCCCAATCAACGTCAATGCTTTCATGTTTGCCCGGTACAAATAATTTCTCACCAGACTGCTTTATAAACAAGGGTCAGCATAAAGCAGGTTTTGCTAAGAAGCTGTTCCTGAATAAAGGATTCAGATCTGTACCAGCTATTCATGTTCCTGCTGACCCTAACCCTAACCCCTGCTGCCCCTCCAGAAGAAGTGAGTGTAATTTGAAATGGTTGCACGTTTCACAATGAATGCGGCTAAAGTTTACAGGGTAAGTTAAATTATGCTTGCTTTCTATGTATGACGTTCTCAATATAATTCATAATCCCATCTTTAATGGGATCTTTAATTCAAGTATATTAAAAACTTTTTATTTACACACTAAATCATATTAACTTGTACAAAATGGCATTTGATGCCCCCTTTAACATAACAACCAGTAATGCACAAATGAGATATGCACAAATAAGGTAAGCCATGTATGTTATGTAGTTTTAACTTGGTGCTAAAAATAGAGACAAACTCACACTCAGAGTCCCGTAATTCATCATGTCCCTATAAAGACGTAACTTTACATGAATGACATCAAAATGCCATGAATGAGTGCATGTGGGGAATAAACGTGCTCAATGTATTTCGCCCTCTCTGTTGTCTGTGCTCATCTCGTGAAGTTGCATTCAGCCGTTCAACTCCAGCATGGTCACCGTATGTAACTTTTAACAAGATCCACTCATTTAAAACTCATTAAAGTATATTAACGTTTTCTATATAACATTTATATAATATACATATAAATAATTACAGCTCTGTGGAATTTAATTATTATGCAAATCTCTAGAATGGCAAAAACATGAATAATTCTGATATCATGCCAAATGAGACTCGGTAACTACGCTGATGTATTTGCTGCTTTGTTTATTTTTCTGATAATGTTTGCGTATCCCACCGCCATTCTCTTCACTCTTTAGTATAATAAACAACACATAAACCTTTTAAAACTGTAGTTTAATATTTCTGCTTATTTTTATGGGAAGTTGATAGACTCACCTGTCATTTATTTATGTTCTCTATTTGAAAACATTAGACTTTGTAAATATGTTTTACCTGTTGTTAATATGCTGTTATAGATAAAAAGATGCAGCAGCAGCAATGTTAAAAAGACACTTAAGTGACAGTGAGTGCATTTTTTTCAGTTGCACTCTTTCAGACTCTATTCATTGATTTAAAATTGTGTTTAGTTTTCTATACAAGAAGTGAAACTGCAAATATTACAGTTTTTAAAAAGTGTTAAATAAAACAATTTGTTCAGTTCAGTGCTTTTGCTATAATTTGATCAGTATTATTTATCATCTTTCCATATTATAAACAGGAGGAACTTGTGTAAGATTATTAGACAGAACTGACCGTTCAATAAACCATGGGAATGTGTACAATGATTTATAACACTTTTGAAAAGTGGGGACATGGGTAATGTCCTCCTATTTCACCCTCTCCTGTAATACCTGTGTCATACCCATGTCATACACATTTCTGTCCTGATATTTCACAAAAACAAGCACACACACACACAAACATTGGGTTGCCATGTTTCATGGGACTTTCCACATAAATAATGTTTTTATACTTTATATTTGTTGAATTTTGTGGAACTAAGATGCTCAAAAAAATAAAGATGATGATGATACTGCACAAACTGCATATTCTCTCCTCTATTCCTAACTGATGTATTTTAATGTTACGTCCCTCAGCTCTGGTGTTTGTTGCTACACGTGTTTGAGTGAGTTCATGCAGTGTGTGTCTCTTGATTGCAGATGAGCCACACCTGAGCGGAGCCTGTAGTAGCGCTATAAAAGATTTCCTGGAGCATTTCAGGGGGCGCACACAGATCCTTGAGAGTCTGCACAACCGTGCTCACCTGCTGGCTTTGGTTGCCGTTCAGCCGTCCACCCAGTATAAAACGTTCCGTACTGATTGTTGTTTTTTTTTGTTTGGTTTTTTGTTAAACTACCTTTAAGGACCATTTTGTTAAATAAAATACCCCTACATTATTTTTGACACGAGCTGGTTTGTGTGCGTCTCTCCTTCATGTTAAGGGTGGTGTCCGACCGCCCGTAACATATTGGAGGCTCGTCCGGGATATAGTTGATATAATCGGACTTTAGTGTTAAATTGCGGAACTTCTGAAAGCTGCAACATTTTGGGTGAGTATTCTGGTGGGCAATTATGTTTGTCTGTTCATTTGTTTAGTCGAGGTTTATTTTATTTTTGGTAGATATCTCAGGAGGGGGCACTCGGATGTCTCGAGCTGAGTAAGCCACTGAAGATACGAAGGTATTTAGGATTTTTTTTTGGTTTTGTGTGTAGGTAGTAAGAGTAGTGGGACAACATTTTGCCTATCAGAATACCTTTTGTTTAGTTGTATAGCCTGTGATATACTGTGGCATATTGCCTAATTTAGTGAGCGCCCGTCTTCGGATTATACGACGGTATTGAATACAATTTGTGGGTGGACATTAAAGTTTGTGGTCGTTTGTAGCCTATATTGTGCTTTTTGTTTGACCACTTTAGATATTCGCTACCTTGTACTGTAGCTTTGTAGCAGTTAAACTGCTTTGGTAAGTGTTCTCTTATTTTATATATATATATCTATATATAATTTTTTTTTTTTTTCTCCTTGACTTTGGTGCGCTCTTAAGCGTCCTTTTGCGGGGTTTTTTGATACTTTAATTCAGTGCGCGTTTTAACCATCGTTTCGTGTTAAAATGGCAACGGAGGAAGCTTTTATTAAAGAACCCTCTAATGAGTTACTTTTTAAATTGTCGAAAGAGCAGTTGCTGAATTTGGCAGTAACGTATAAAGTTGAGCTCACTTCTGCTGAAAAGCGCACCAAAGACTCAATTAAAGCCGTCTTACAAACTGCTTTGGTTAGTCAGGGCATTTTGCCTATTGAGAAACAATCTCCCGTGTCTACAGAGGCATTAGAGCTGCAGATTCGATTGAGAGAGTTAAATATCAAAGAGAAGCAAATTGAGTTAGAGCGGGAGCGTATGCAAGCACATGCCCGTGAGACTGAACTTGAAAACCGACTGGCTTTAAGGAAGTTAGAAATCGAGGCCCAGAGGGAAGGCGTTGTTCCTTCTGACCCTAATTCCTTTGACGTCACTCGCCACATTCGACTTGTGCCACCTTTTGTGGAAAGAGAGGTGGAAAAATATTTTCCACACTTTGAGCGTGTCGCAACCAATTTAAATTGGCCAAAAACTGCATGGGCATTCCTCCTGCAATGCGTTTTAGTGGGAAGAGCGCAGGAGGTTTACTCGTCGCTAACAGTAGAGCAGAGCGGTGACTACGATGTAGTGAAAGCGTCAGTTCTGAGATGCTATCAGCTGATCCCTGAAGCATATCGACAGAAGTTTAGGAACTTAAAGAAAACTGAGCGGCAAACTTTTGTTGAATTCGGTCGAGATAAAGCTGCTCTATTTGATCGCTGGTGTTCATCACAGCAGGTTGATAGTCAGGAGAAATTGCGTGAGCTAATTCTCTTAGAGGAATTTAAGAACTGTCTTCCGACCGCTGTGGCAACCTATTTAGCTGAGCAGAGGGCCGAATCTATTTCTGAAGCTGCTATACTTGCGGACGAATATGTTTTAACGCATAACATTGCCAAAGAACGTTTTCGCTTAAGAGTTAATCCCTCCACGACCTCTGATGTAGACGTGAAAAAGAATGCAGTAAAACAAGAAGACAGACACTGTTTTTATTGTAGAAAACCTGGGCATGTTGTGGCAGACTGCTTAATATTGAAGAAAAAACAGTCCTCGAAACCAATGGGTCTTGTTAGTTCTTCGACGAAAATGTCGCCTGTCCTTCATGCAGAGATAAAGTCAGAGAAAACCGAGTCCATGTACGAGCCCTTTCTGACGAATGGGACCGTATCTGTGCTTGGTGAAGATGCCGTGGCTGTGCGCATCTTGCGAGATACGGGCGCTGCGCAGTCTTTCCTCCTCCGTGGCTTGTTGCCCTTGTCTGAAAAGACTGCAACCGGTAGCAGTGTCCTTGTTCGAGGAATCGAGATGGGTTTTCTCGATGTTCCCTTACATAAGGTACATCTGGAGTCAGACTTAGTGTCTGGTAATGTAGTTGTTGGCGTTCAAGACTCTTTACCAATCCCTGGTGTGACGTTTCTCCTTGGTAATGACCTAGCCGGTGGAAATGTGTGGAGCCGTGGCGACGTTCCACCTGAGGTTGTTTCTGTGCCGCTCACCCAAGAGTGCCCTGATGAGTGCGCACAAAAATTCCCTGAGGTATTTCCTACTAGTGTTGTCACTAGGTCGCAGACTCAGAGGTTGAGGGATGCAGTACCTCCCAATAACATGGACCTGAGCGACAGTTTCATTGCTCATCCTACAGAATGTGAGAGGCTCTTTGAACCTCCTTTCACTCAATGCCACAGTAGTCCTAGGCCTGTAGTGAATGAGGAAAAAGAAAAACACTTAGATATCTCATTGTCATTAGAGAAACTTATTGCTGCTCAACAAAAAGACCCCACTCTTGTTTCATGTTTTAATGCAGTTCAATCTGTTTCAGACCGTGCAAGCGAGAGTCCGACCTACTTCATCAGAGATGGCCTACTTATGCGAAGGTGGAGACCTCAGAGAAGTAATGAGTGGAATGACATTGACCAAATTGTTTTGCCGTCTGAAAGCAGACGAGTCATTTTGAGTGTTGCACATGATGGCGTTTCTGGTCATTTAGGTGTGACTAAAACATTCAACCGTATTCTCCGTCACTTTTTCTGGCCTGGGCTGAAGCGTGATGTGCGCTGGTTTTGTAAAACGTGCCATGTCTGCCAGGTTAGTGGGAAACCAAACCAGACAATTCCATCTGCACCTTTGTACCCCATACCTGCCATGGGTGAGCCTTTTGAAAAGGTAATCATTGACTGCGTTGGTCCTCTTCCACGGTCCAAAAGTGGCTATCAGTATTTGTTAACCATTATGTGTACTGCTACTCGCTTCCCAGAGGCGGTGCCTCTGAGGAAGATCACTGCTAAAATTGTGTGCAGGGCTTTGTTAAAGTTCTTTTCTTTTGTTGGGTTACCAAGAATTGTTCAAAGTGACCAAGGAACAAACTTTACGTCGCGGGTCTTTTCTCAAGTCCTTAAGTCGCTACAAGTTAAGCACCGCATTTCAAGTGCATTTCATCCGGAAAGTCAAGGCGCTCTTGAACGTTACCATCAGACGCTAAAATCTATGCTGCGTGCATATTGTTTGGAGGTGGGTGCAGACTGGGAAGATGCGATTCCTTGGATGCTTATGGCCTCTAGAGAAGTCGTGCAAGAGTCAATCGGTTTCAGCCCTGCAGAGCTAGTGTTTGCCCACAACGTTCGTACGCCATTGAGCGTTATTAAAGATCAGTGGCTGAGCAAACCTACTTCTCGTAGCGCATTACAGTTTATATGTCACGTTCGTAGCAGACTTCACAGAGCGCGTGAACTTGCGAGAGCGAACTTGGAAAAGACCCAGTTTAACATGAAAACGTGGTATGATCGTAAAGCTAAAGCCCGTTCGTTTAAACCAGGAGACCAAGTATTGGTTCTCTTTCCTGTGCCCGGCTCGGTATTCCAGGCACGATTCAGAGGGCCATATACTGTGGAAAAGAAAATATCTGATCTGGATTATGTAATTTTAACCCCAGATAAGCGTCGGCATTCTCGTGTCTGTCATGTAAACATGCTCAAGCCATATCATAAGCGTGAATGTGTTCAAAATGACTTGAGTAATCTTAACTTACCCAGTCCTGTTGAGTCGCCCGTGTTGCTCTCTTCACTGGTAGAGGATGATGACGCTGTGACTCCTCCGTCGCGGTGCGTGATTGAAGGTCGACTCAATAACTCTGCTATGCTATCGGTCATTGCAAAACATTTGCCTCATTTAACTTCCGCTTAAACTGCTGACATATTGTCTGTGATAGATGACTTCCCTGAGTTATTCGGCGACGTTCCAACCGTAACTACAGTCCTGGAACATGATATAGATGTGGGTGATAAGGGACCGATTAAACAGCACCCATATAGGGTAAATCCAGAGAAACGCGCTATCCTGCAACGGGAGGTTGAGTACATGTTAGAGAATAATATTGCTGAGCCTAGCTTTAGCCCTTGGAGCTCCCCGTGCCTGTTAGTTGGCAAACCTGATGGCACTCACAGGTTTTGTACGGACTACAGGCGTGTTAATGCCATCACTCTGCCAGACTGTTATCCGTTACCGCGGATGGATGACTGTGTGGACCGTGTTGGCTCTGCCACATTTGTAACTAAGGTTGACCTCCTAAAGGGTTACTGGCAAGTGCCCCTTACACCTAGGGCTAAACAGATATCAGCTTTTGTGACCCCAGATGCATTTATGAATTATAAAGTTCTGGCTTTCGGAATGCGAAACGCTCCAGCCTCGTTCCAGCGTTTAGTGAACATTGTTTTAACTGGAATGTCAAACTGCGAGGCATATTTGGATGACATAGTCCTATATAGTACACACTGGTCCGAACACATCACACAACTTCGAGAGCTTTTTCGTAGGCTGTCTAATGCCAATCTCACAATTAACCTTGCAAAATGTGAGTTTGGAAAAGCCACTGTCACTTACTTGGGGCGAATAGTTGGCAGAGGACATGTTTTGCCAGTAATGGCTAAAGTAGCCGCTATTCAAGAGTTTCCAGTGCCTTGTGATCGCCGTGCGTTACGCCGATTCTTAGGAATGGTAGGCTACTATCGGAGTTTTTGTAAGAACTTTTCGACTGTGGTTTGTCCCCTCACTAATCTTCTGAGCCCCAAAACTAAATTTGACTGGACTGAGTCCTGTAGTAGAGCGTTTGAAAATGTCAAAGCACTCTTGTTGACTGCTCCCGTGCTCGCTGCGCCGGACTTCAACAAACCGTTTCAGCTTGCTGTAGACGCCAGCAATGTAGGGGTCGGTGCTGTACTTTTACAATCGGGTGCAGACAACATAAACCATCCAGTGAGTTTCTTCTCCAGGAAGTTTAATTCTGCCCAGAGAAATTACTCCACTATTGAACAAGAGACTTTGGCCTTAGTCCTAGCCATTCAGCACTTTGAAGTGTATTTAGGCTCTACAGTACATCCAGTTAAGGTCTATACTGATCATGACCCACTCAAATTCCTCAGTCGCATGTACAATTCAAATCGTAGGTTAATGCGTTGGAGTCTATTGCTTCAACCGTTTAACCTCCAGATTGTGCATGTCCGGGGGATAGACAATGTTATTGCCGACGCGTTGTCTAGGGTGGATGCTTAATGTTAAGATGTAGATAGAGTTTTGCTGTTTGTAAAAATAAAAATTAAAAAGTTTTGTAAAGCTTTGCATTTGCCCTTTGTAATTGGAAAGTCCTAAAATGTTCTGGCCTGTGTGGCCTAAAACTAGCTTGTAATTAATTTAAAAAAAATAAATAGATAGTTTGGCGTAATTATAGTTATCTTCATAAGCAGGTACTTCTACCATCGGTGGTAATGTTTTTTTTTGTATTTGGAACTCTATTGTCTGGGTTGGTTCAAACAGTGAGCTGAACACAGAAAAAAAGAGTTTACAATGTATGGCGACAGGTCACCATTTTGGGGTGAGGGTGTTACGTCCCTCAGCTCTGGTGTTTGTTGCTACACGTGTTTGAGTGAGTTCATGCAGTGTGTGTCTCTTGATTGCAGATGAGCCACACCTGAGCGGAGCCTGTAGTAGCGCTATAAAAGATTTCCTGGAGCATTTCAGGGGGCGCACACAGATCCTTGAGAGTCTGCACAACCGTGCTCACCTGCTGGCTTTGGTTGCCGTTCAGCCGTCCACCCAGTATAAAACGTTCCGTACTGATTGTTGTTTTTTTTTGTTTGGTTTTTTGTTAAACTACCTTTACGGACCATTTTGTTAAATAAAATACCCCTACATTATTTTTGACACGAGCTGGTTTGTGTGCGTCTCTCCTTCATGTTAAGGGTGGTGTCCGACCGCCCGTAACATTTAACAATGTGAAATAATGAGTATTTATATATGTTTCATATTGACAGCATTATGTTATTTATTTATTTTGTTTAAGTAGTCATGTTTAGCTTTGGAGATAGACTTAATGTGTGTCATTGTTCTCTACAGGTTGAGTGATTGTGGTGTCACAGATGAAGGTTGTGCTGCTCTGGCTTCAGCTGTGAGATCAAACCCCTCACACCTGAGAGAACTGGATCTGTCATGGAATAATTTAGGAGACTCAGGAGTGAAGCTGCTCTCTGATCTTGAGAAGGATCCACATTATACACTGGAGACACTAAGGTAACAATAGTTTTTAACAGTTTCCATCATATTTCCATTTAAAGTTCAAATGCCTTTTTTACTCACTAGAAATAAAAGGAAATGTGTAGTGGAGTGTAATGATCATTTCTGCTTGTTCTGTATCAGCTCTCCGTTGTGTGAAAGTGACCTTTCATGACCTTTTGATGTTGTAAAGTGACTTTGAGCATCAGATAGAAGCTATATTATCATGTTTAAGAATTAATTAATAAAGCTTATCTAGTTAGTGCTCAGTTTTCTTATGTAAATATGTCATACTGCATATGTGTCTGTGTGTGTTTTATTTTAGGATTGGCAATCAGAGGACACTCTGATGTTCTGGTGATGATCTTATGGTGAATAAGGATCCACTACAGAGACTCACAGTCAACAGAATCAACAGAGACTGAAGATACAGTGACTTCCCTGTTATAAATTAAGACTTTATTTAGAATCACTTAATTTAAATCACAGATCTGATGAGGCGGCAGTGAAACACCTTTTATTTCCCAGCAGCAAATCACAGTTTCTTATTCACAGATTAACCATTTTATTTCTATAAACACACAGTATGAACTCAAAAGATGTGTGTTTTGGAACAGAGAGAATATAGAGCCTGAATGTGTGTGTGAGACCAGCAGAGGGAGACAAAGACTAATGCTGCTGCCAGGATTGTGAGCAGAACCAGAAAATATGACCATATCACACCAGTCCTCAGGTCTTTACACTGGCTTCCAGTTACATTTAGGATCGATTTTAAAGTACTATTACTTGTTTATAAATCACTCAATGAGCTAGGACCTCAATACATCCCAGATATGCTGATTAAATACAAACCCAACAGATTACTCAGATCAGCAGGATCAAGTCAGTTAGAAATACCAAGAGTTCACTCAAAGCAAGGAGAGTCTGGTTTTAGCTATTATGCCAGCCGCAGTTGGAACCAGCTTCCTGAACAGATCAGATGTGCTCCAACAGTAGCCACATTCAAATCCAGACTCAAAACTCATCTGTTTAGCTGTGCATTTACTGAATGAGCACTGAGCGCTGTACATCTGACTGATTGCACCCTATCTTATCTCTTTATTCTTTTTATAATTTTTTTAGTTTACCTTTGTTCTTATCTTTGGTTATTGTTTATTTTATATGTTCTTTTGAGTTAAATATGATGAGTGAAAACTGGGTTTGATGGAAATAGTAAGTTTGACAATAAGGTTTGAGTATGTGTAAATCTGTGGAGGGTATGATGAGTGAGTATGGGTTTAACAAGAAGGTTTCTGAGTAAAAATCAGGGAATAGTGATCAAAATGGATGTTATGAACGTGTTTGAGAAAGAAATGAATGAGAGGTGTTCTAATTAAGATGGTACATGTATGTAGGCTGTAAACTGAAGAATGTTTGTTTTTATATCAGACCATTATTGTGGATCTGACCATTTCTTTTATTTTTTTATTATTTTTATTATTATTATTATATTTTTTATTACAATTATTATCTTTACAACTGTTTTAACTATGCTTGTTTTTAATTTTTTATTCGTCCATATGGTATTCTTTTTTCTCATGGATTTGTTACCACTGTTTTAATTAATTTCTATGTAAAGCACTTTGAATTGCCATTGGGTATGAAATGTGCTATACAAATAAACTTGCCTTGCCTTGCCTTGCCTTGCCTTAATGAAAGATTAATTTACAAACAGTGGAAGCTTGAGTGAATAATCATGTTTATAATAATAATTGTATTACATTTGTATTAATGCATTAAAGGGGTCATGTGATGGGATTTCATGTTTCCCTTTCTCTTTAGTGTCGCCTACAAAAACCCCAATGATCAAAATGTGATTCATTTCACTCTATTTGTTCAGCACTAGCTCATGCTGATGATATTTATTCTTTCATCATATGGTCTACAAACACGCTGTACCCAAGTTCATCAGATCTGTGTCGTTCAGTGTGATTTTTAATGATCTTACAGGATTGGTGAAATCACCGTCTATAGCAGGAATAAAAGAGAAGGCAGATCCAGACCAGATATAACAGTGTGTGTGTGTCTCACTACAGAACCGCTGACCAGGACTTAGCACAGGTGAGACACACATACATACACACACACAACCTTTTGTTTGTCTTAAAACAGGAGGTAATTCAGCGGGGGATTTTTACACGTGGTGGGAGAAAAACACAGACATTCTGGATTCAGACACAATAAAATCACAGACTATCCCCTGTCAATGATGAAAATACCTTATGACCCCAAGAGAAACAATTAGCCTCTGAATAGGGCTTTACCCCACCAGCGGACGGCAGGGTCTTCTGAGGCAAGGACAGGAGGATGCTCTCATATATTCACTTTGGGTCTTTGCAAACTGGAAGATGAAAAATAAAATGACCACACTATTGTAGTCAGGTTTATTACACTTTGTTAGAAAGGTAGGAGAACATGATGTCTAACTGATGTGTTCCTCCTTTCCTCTTCTTCCTTGCGTAGACATACATGCGGATAGCTTAAAATGCGTAGAGATAACACGCCACTTGGCTTTAGAAAACGCAAAGTCATGATATCATGTTGGAACATGGTGTTACTGAGTTTCCTGTGTCAAATGCAAAGCACAAGCAAAGAGCAGAGCAAACCAAAAAACACATCGGATCGCAAGTTGACATCGATAACATGAATAATGGAAGGCCGACGGGATCCTCTCCAAAATATCGGGATCTAAGAGCTGTGGAGGAAATTCTCCTGAAACAAAACAGACTCGTCATTCCACAAAGCTGGAGACGAGACACACGACACAGAATCCATGAAGCTCATCTCGGTGTGGAGAAATGTAAGAGGAGAGCGAGAGACACAGTCTTCTGGCCTGGAGTTAACAGAGACATTGAACATCTGCTGAGACGGTGTGGCACATGTCAGAGATTCAGACGCAGGCGGATCAAAGAGCCAATGATAATTCTGGACTGACCAACATCAGCCTGGGAGAAAGTGGGAATGGATCTCTTCATCTGAAAGGCCATCATTATTTAGTGCTGATTGACTATTACTCAAACTGCCCTGAATTAGACTTAGTTTCTGACATGTCCACAAAGTGTGTGATAACACAAGACATGGAATAGCACAAACGCTCATCGGTGACAATGGCCCGTGTTTCAGCAGCAAAGAGTGGCCAGATCTTTCAGTGCAATATGACTTCAAGCATGTGAGCTGGAGTCCAGAATACGCTCCGTCAGACGGCAAGGCTGAGAAGGCCGTTCATATTCTCAAGCGACTCCTGAAGAAAGCTGCAGACAGCAAGTCTGATCCATACCTTGCTCTGCTCAATCCCAGAAGCTCTCCATTAGAGTGCGGTGCAGCTCCGGCTGAGACGCGGAGGAATCGGACACTTCACACTACACCTCCATCTTGCTCAAAACAGAACGGACGTGTGGAAATGAAGCAGAGGTTCAAGCGGATTTGACGATTTGCCTTATACAACATTAGAAAGATTAGACGCTTCCTATCAGAACAGGCCGCACAACTCCTGGTCCAAGCTCTTGTTCTCTCCAGACTGGACTATTGTAATTCTCTTCTAGCTGGCCTTCCAGCATGAACTATCAAACCCTTTCAGCTGATGCAGAATGCAGCGGCGAGAGCGGTCTTTAACGAGCCAAAGAGAGAGCACATCACACCTGACACACCTGACACACACACACACACACACACACACACACACACACACAAAGCGCACTTCACGCCTCTCTTCATCAGACTGCACTGGTTCTCGCCTACAAAGCAACCACTGGCTCTGCACCAATATACCTAAACTCGCTTGTTCAGACTTACACACCCTCCAGAAGCTTGACTTCTGCGCGTGAGCAACGCCTCGTGGTTCCATCCCAAAGGGGCATGATATCGCTCTCACGGACATTTTCCTGGACCGTTCCCACCTGGTGGAATGACCTGCCGATCTCAATTTGTGCTGCCGAGTCTGTAGCCATTTTCAAAAAGCATCTTAAGACACATCTTTTCTAACTGCACCTGACCAATAAAGACTAGCACTTAACTATAAAATTACATTTTTTGTTTGTTTGGGGAAAAAGTTATTATTAATTTTGATTAACTGAGACTTCTTACAGCTCTTACAGGTTGTTGCCCTTGTTTGTTTCGTTGCTTCTGTTGCTCTTCTCTTTTTGTAAGTCGCTTTGGATAAAAGCGTCTGCTAAATGATTAAATGTAATATGTAAGCGACTAAAAAGAAAAGCAGAAGTTCTGCCGTGACAAAGCTGCGAAACATGTGCGACCACTGATGATGGAATACGTATGAGAATCAGAAATGATGAGAACTGGAGCAAGAAAGCCGTCGTCACGCAAGAGGAGCTCCGAGATCTGATCAGGGGAAAACCGGCGATGGACAGATTCTCAGAAGAAACAGAGACTGAGAAAGAGTCACAAGTCTCAATTCAAAGCAATCCTGAGTCTGAGTCGATGGCATTATCTGCATCGTGTGCAAAGGATGAGTGTGATCTGCACACACACAGTCAAACATCAAACAGTCACACAGTTACACTGAGAAGATCTACAAGACACATCAGAAAAGCTGAGAGACTCAATGTGTGAGACATCTCTTAAAGTTAGAGCGATGAGAAAGTGCCTGTGTTTGAGTTTAACACTTGAGTTAAGATGTTACACTGAATGCAAACTTAGACACATCACAGAATAACATTATGCTTACTGTTGAATATTTCCTTTAAAGAAAGGGGGATGTAATGATATCAGATGATGTTGTTCCCTGAGATCACCACTAGAGGTCACTGTGTGCTGATGTGATGCTGTTGGAACACAGAATGGCACAAACAGAAGAAACTGAGCAGATAGAAAAAAGACACACATGTTATTACTGCACTTCAGATTGTTTCATCGCAAAATATTCGAGAAAACAATCATCTGTGATCTCCTCCTCCAGTGAATAGAGACTCATAATAGCACAGAAACACAATAAAACAGAGCTAAACGAGACTAAAAGAGTGTGATGTGAGAGAACAGAAGAGATGGCTTTAAAACATCAGGATTTATTCATTATTTAATGTGTCGCCATCATTTCTGTCCTTTCCTCTCCGTGAGTTTTGACCATTTCAGTAATTCAATTAAAAGTGCAATAAAGTGATCAGAGCAGGAGAAATAAATGAAAACTGTTCAAGAGTTGACAGTGTTTTTACAGTATGGTTTTCATTTCTCTGATTCTTTCAGGTTTATGTCACATCGCATTGATCCACATTTGGAAAAATCATCTGATAAATGACTAAATGTGATTATAAACATGATCTGACGATGACAAACTTATTTCATATCACACAGATGTGATCAAACAAAGTCCTCTTTATGATTTATGATCAGGAGCTCTGCAGAAAGAGAAATGAAAGACAAAACTGAACAAATGAATGAGCCAAAGAGAGCAAAACAGAAATAATGAAGAAAAACAAAAGCCCAAACTGAAGAGAAGAGAGAGGAAAACACAATGAGCCTTTGATGCGTTGAGCTCACTCCAGTGGACGGCTGTTCATAAAGCATGTTCTTGCATTGCATGGGTTTTGATGGCATAGTTGCACATCAGCCTCTACAGTGGACCCTCGAGCATCATCAACACATTCACACCGAGAGGAAAGACTCTTATATCCATGGTTCTTATATCCATATCCATATCATATCCATGTTTCCCTCCAATGGCCAGTCAGAAATGCCAAGTTTCTCCAGAATATCCGTCCATTCCTTCTATCCTAGGAGACTCTTGCAGGTAAAAACATGTTGTAGCATCAGCGATATCTAATGAGTCATATCACAGTTACATTTCCCAAGTGTTGATTTTAGATCGGGAGAAAGTTCTGATGAATCATCTGTCCACTAGAGCTATATTTCAGCTACAGATCATAATCTGACGGTGACTGTTGTTTCTGAAGAGGCTTCATCTGCAGTAACTTTGACTGTAAATAAATGTATTTGTGTTATTAGAATGTGATTTGCATGAACATCAAACAGTAATCTGATTATGTAATGCATGTTGCTTGTAAAGCGTTTCCCCAACACTGCTCATTTGAGACGAGACTGAAAACAGCTGATGGCCAGATCTTCTCAGAGGAGAGCTGTGGGAGAAATGTGTCCATGTTGAGCATAATCAGATTGATCAGCTGATGAGGGTAAATGGACAAACTCTGGCCCACTGGAGGAGCATCTGAGTTGGGTTTCCACAGCTGACCGGATGAAGAGATGTCCTCATGTTCTGAGATCACAGACACGCAAACTTCAACTTCTGTCAAGAACAACTAACTCTATCAATCGATATTTCTGGATGTATTTTGTCAAATTGTATTGCTTGGTTTTTATTTTATTTAAATACACACCAGCATCTCTTCAGTTTAAATCATAAACTCTAGTGGACATCTGAAAATCTCTGAAACGTGTAAAATAATGACTTTTCAAATCTTGTTTTTCATGCCCTAAGAGCAATAAAAAACATCAGACGGAGGTTATCATAATTCATGCATAAAGGATAAAATCATAGGCAATAAAACATTATAAATGACAAAGATAAAAACTAACTGAAAAAGAGCAGAATGAATTCGAGAATAGTCAAATAAAAAAGAGAGAAAGTACAAAAGACCGAGAGAATGAACAAATTGAGGAATAAATAAAACAAGCACAAAACTATATGAACGAAAGAAAAGATTAAAACAAACAAAGCAACGCGAGTGCTCACGCAAAACTAATTTACCACTTTATTCATTAATCTCCACGTTCACGCAACAACCTCTGCTCTCGCGCATGCACCGTGGTGCTCTCGTGAACGCGCGTCTGTTTACTCTCCTCACAAATGCAAAGTGAAAGTAAGCTGGAGCTCACCTGTCGACTTCCGCCATTTTAAGCAGGTAAAACACGAATACGATACGGGGAAAACAGAGCTTTAAAGAGTTTAATAGAAACGTTTATCAGAGTTTAATCAGGAATGTCCGTGTATCTTTCTGATGTTAAAGCTGGAGGATTGGAGAAGCTGTATCTTGTAAAAGTTTGATCGAGGTGAGTGTTCATGTGTGTGAATTCCTCATATTAATATGAATCTCTGGAGGACATTTTGAGTGATTGTTTGTTTGATATGAAATCTTTAATGAAGGGTTTCTTTTGTGTTCAGTCAGTGTTTGTCTGTTGAACATGGCAGTTATTTTTCATTAAATTCTAAATTCAATGAGTCACGCGATCCTTACACTCCAGATGTGTTCAGATAAATGATGAAGGATGTTTAATTTAATTTAGTGTCTGATGTTTGTTCATTCAGAGTCAGTGGAGGAGATCAAACTCATCAGATTCTCCTGCAGCTTCATCATGGCTGATCCACAAGGATCCACAGGTGGAGATTTCTCTCCAGGATGCAGGTACTTTCAACACACACTGATAAATATTGTGTTACATCACAGAAAAAGATGAGTCAAAGTGACTAACATGAAATATTAAAATAAAAATATCATAAAGTCTCAGAAGAAAAATGAATGTTTATTTTGCAATTTTTCTGAATGGCTAAATCACATTTTTCGAAACCATCACAGACTTTTTTCAAAATCTTAAACACAAAACCAGTTCTTCGAACTACAACATGCACAGCGTCCTTGGAAAAGGTTTGTCCAATGCCAGTTTGGACATTCAAGCAGTTTTAGACCATCGGATCATTGTATTGAGATACTTTGGACACACGAACACACACTCCCGCTCGGAGCCACCCGGTTCTCTCTCCCCTTCACTCGCTGATGTTATTCACATCTCTGTCTGCATCCTCCTGGTGGCGTGTAAGATTGCAGTCATCCAAATGAAGAAAAAGTATCATTTGTACTTGAATAAATTCTATACTGTATGCACTGCAAATCTAGTATTGTACTGAATGTCTGTATATTCAGCTCTTGCATACTGTAGTATTGCTAGAAAAGGTTAAAAAAAAGTTGTAAAATCAAAGTGCTGAACTGGTTTATTTTGTACAGCTGGTTTGATCACATCATTAGAAATTAGTGTGAACAATTTAGAGTTGTGTGTAAACGATGACAACTGTGTTTTAGTTGTACCTAAACTTTTACCTGTCTTTTTTTTTTTTACTTTTAATGCGTTTAGTGCATCACAGCGCGTCAGAATTGGGTCTAAACGCCTGAAATTGTTTAAGGTTTTACAGAAAGAGGACAAAATGGTTTAGGCTGTTGAGAATTTGGTTAAAAAAATGGGGTTTAGTGTGTTTTAACAATTCATAAAAACTGTAATATGGTTCCTCTCCTAAAGAATGATCGCAGTAATCTAAAGGATTAAACTGAATCTGTTCTC
Source organism: Pseudorasbora parva (assembly GCF_024679245.1). Classification (NCBI taxonomy): domain Eukaryota; kingdom Metazoa; phylum Chordata; class Actinopteri; order Cypriniformes; family Gobionidae; genus Pseudorasbora; species Pseudorasbora parva. The sequence goes on from NC_090179.1 coordinate 46,523,057, forward strand.
TGTTCCAGTTCAGTCCAGCAGAAGAGCTCAAACCCAGAGTCCAGCTGTGTGTCTATGAAGAGTGACTGCTCTATGGAGCTGCCAATAGAGCTTAAGAGTGGAGACACACGGCCTGATCTCAGGTATATCATCTCTATAAAAGTTATGCTTCTAGTAGTTTTTATTGTTTTTTTTTTAATTAGAAGCAAAATAAATGTAAGCTGAGATGCGCTGACCGATCGGCGGCTGACTTGAAGCAGTGCGTTCTGGTTATAAATGTTGTGACCGTGACGTGTGCCATCAAAGCACCGCGAGAGCGATTCGAGAGCAGCGGCCGGTTCATTCTCCACAGCTTCTCCAGAGCGATGCACGAGCTCTGATGACGACACAGCTGTCCCACGATTGGCCAGATTCACCGCATGACAGCGGTCACGTGTGTTTCGTGTTTATTCTGAAATCTTCAGCTCCACTAATGCTCACTAATCAGCTTTTATAACAGTAAAACCTCTTTTCATGGTCGCGATGTTAAATTGCATCATGTTTATCAAAAATAAACTGATAATGAACGTAGACGCCACTTCCTTGATAGTTAATTATGTTGAACTTTATTCTTATTCAAATAGATGCTGTATTATGCAGTACATAAAGTATTGAATGAAAATGTCTCTGAAACATTGTGTATTTGACAGATATTGCGTTCATTTCACTCCAGCTGTGATAAAGTATGCAAACACAGCACGAGCGTCACTACGGGAAGCAGAAAGTGTCTGACTTCACGTCTCCGTTTGCAGCTCCTGCACGCGGCTTCTCTCGCCGATCGGTTACATCCAGCCACAGCCGATGTCCAACACACTACAGACTAGAGTTGTTTTTAGAGATCGCCTGATATGGGTTTTTATTAGTGGTGGGCTGTTATCGGTGTTAGCGTGCTGCGTTCAAGTGGGACTCTTATCGGGCGATTAAAAAAAATATGGCAGTTAATCAATTCTCGAAGTTGGGTTGGGAGCTGGGTCTATACTATGCAAGCTATGATCACTTTCACTTTGATATTTTAGTGCGGATGTAGCCGAATTGCACTGTAGGGGGCGAGAACGAGTCTTCAAACCTGTGTAGATGCCTACTGTGGAATTACCTCCACATTAAACGTCATGTGCTAACACGGATGCAGCTATGAAGCCGCAGGGTTTGCTTCAGGGAAAATGTATTTTTAAGAAGCTTCCCAATGGAAACCTTGACAAGACTAAAGGGTCCTGCACACTGTGCCATTTTTCAAAATCCTTTGCGAATGTTGCTTGTCAGACTGTACGACCATAATCCCTGATGTAAGCCATGTCACACTGTAGGATCTCGGTTATCATTAATGTCAGACTGTACGATAGTCAAGGCATCGACAATCGTTGTAGGAGAAGTCACACTGCAGGATTGTGCGGCAAATCTTCTGACACTGCCAGAATTTCGTCTGAGGTAAGATTTGATCGCAGCGGTCATTAATCGGCTGCCGGTGAACATGTCAAACTAACGATCAGAGACTTCAGATTTTAGCCTAGGATCAGAGGAATCTTTTAGGATTTGCTAAATTTTTCTTAGACGGCCAAATCGTGGCCAAAATCGCACCGTGTGCTCCCGGTTTTAAGGTTGTCTGCACCTTGTGCAATGCAGAATTAGTTTACTGTAGGAGTTCTTCCACTCTCGAGTAACGCCTAAACCCACACTTTTTTGTCATTCCACGTGAAAAATTCAGCGGACTGTTTACATGAGACGTTATCTAAACCGATCTGGGGTTTATGTGTGCTGACCATAGACCGCTGACTTTCAGTCAGAATCAGACATTTTGTGACCGTTTGTCTGGCGCATCAGAAATGTCGACGCTGTCCTCCATCCTCTCCAGCAGCTGGAATGAGTTACCGCTCACCATAGCTACTCTCATCGACCACCAGGACTTATACGCTTTTATAAAAGCTATTTATTGGTTGTAAAGTGTAATAATCATCTCAGAAATTTAAAATCTTCTTCATGATGAGTGTAGCCAGGCTACGTCTGTGTCATTATTCCAACATTATCTTCATAACTTCTTACGAAATAAAAAGTTTACCCCTCAGAAAAATTAACTTTAATCTCAACATTATAGCCTGGTTTGAGTGCCGCGCACTTTTCAGTAGTGAAGGCGCCCGCTGTATATCACGTCACATCAACACACACTCAAAAGTAATCGGGTCGTTTACATGGTGAAATTCTTCGTTTGATCGGTTCATGAAAAGGTTTATCCACCCATCTCAAACCGATTACAGTTCCATTCGGTTTGGGCATTTTTATTCCGATTGAGGTGTTTATATGGAGCATTTTCATTCGGATTGGAACGATTCCAGTTCTCCATGAAAACACACCTATTATTTGGGTAGCACACACATTCTGAATGCCTTCGACAGAATTCAGATGAGCCATTTTATTCTAGATTAATTCCAAAATGAATCTAGTTTAATCCAGATTTTAAAAAATTACTCTATGCCCACCTCTACTTTTTATATAATCAATATTTAGAAGTAAGGGCCAGCTGATTTTTAGGGCAAATTTTTTTTAAGGTCCTTACATTGTTTGTAGCATAAAAAACATGGATATTTTTGGGTTAAAAAAAAAATAGTCCTAACAGAATAATGATAAACATGCCCATAAGGGCTGGCGATACGGTCCAAAAAATTATTACAATATAATTTTCCATATTAGTAGATATCGATAAATATCACGATAAATGTAAAACCTTTATTTCTTTAAAGTTTAAAGGCATATTTTTGATCATGTGTTAAAGATGTAGAAAATAGACAGTTAACTGTGGTTTAAAACTATCCTTTATTGACAAAACATGACAAACACTTTCCAAACAGGTGAACAATTTATTAAAACTGAGGTCGATTTATTTATTACTAATAAAAGCAATATTAATAGAGTAGAATATTATTAATATAAATAGAATATAAAAAAAAAAATATCCATAGTAAAATCTAGAACTGAAATGATATAACATTTGGCTCTGCTGACTGCAAATGCAAAGTCAAAGTGTTTTAAAGATAATGTTTGTCAATAAACAAAAATATAATAAAAAAATCTTTCTGGTCAGCATGCCAAACCTTATAAACAATAACACAGACAATATAAATAAAATGAAAAGAAAAATCGTAACTGTGGTCAGCATTTTTTTACTCAACACTATATATCAATAATATAATTTATTATATACTTAATTGTGTAAGTAGTAAAACAAAACACAAACGGGCAAAACATGTGTTTTAACTTTAGAAACATTTTGAGTCCTCTCTCTCTTGCCTCACAGTGGATTAGTCCACCACGCATCTCACCGACAGACACACACACACACACACACACACACACACACCTCATCAACAGTGGGCTGGCTGGGAGAGAGTAGCCTACAAAGTTCAGGAGCTAGTTGTGGAACTCCAGTAAGCTATCAAGTCTATTTTATTCACTTTAAACATCAGATTAATTATTTCTCTTTTGATACTGGCGATGCTGAGTTATTAATCACCAAAGACAAATTATTATTATACCGAATGTATTTTTCCACAAGTCCACTGTTTTAGTGATTATCGTTTGGTAATGTTAGCTTGTAAGTCACCCAGTACAACTTACAAGGTGACATATGCATGAATGTAGTTAATGTAGATTTACCGCTGGGCTCAGTGTTATATGGAAAAGCTTTGAAGAAGCATGATCATTTAATAATTATATTCCGTGTGGTGAACCTAGGATAAGCAGTGCACGTCGCTGTTTTATGTCGGAGAGCCAAAAATATCTCCAAACCACTGAAGTTGAGTGAAGTTTCTTGTCAACGATATCTGTGTCCTCCGAGCTGGTCGTGAGCGCTGAGTTTTCTTCACTATCACTCCTTTTTCTCGCTCCACTTCTCTCCGATCCTCCAAGCCTGTCAGCCACTGACTGTAAACAACAGCGCGTGCAGCACCCAGAAGCCCGGTCTGCAAAATGCATGCGCAGCATTACGCTTAGTGAGTAAGCATTATATCAAGAATTTATCGAACTGTTGTTATCGTTTTATCGCCCAGCCCAAATGCCCATAAATGCCATTCCCATTGTTTGCAATGCAGCTATAAACTATATCTAATTTGTTTTTGGGACAAGATGTAACATAAAAAGATGTGTAAAAATGGGAGTAATAAAAAGGAATATTTTCATAAGAATCTCATATTTCATGAGAATACTCAGACTTAAAACTGTGTATGTTGTCAGAGAAATTCACTCAAATGTAATGTCCTCAACTGAGGCGAAACCTCTTTTTTTCTAGTATTTCTGTCTCATTCAGAGTGAATCCAGCATTCATATTTAGATATCACTTCTGAAACTTTGCAGCATGCAGTTGTCCATCGGTCCTCTTAGCTGCATGAACATCAATAGTTTTATTCAGAGGGTTTTATAGACCGTATAGCCTCGAGTTTCACGAGCCTGCATTAACTCAGCACTGAATAAAAACTCTGCCGTTTTGAGCGGTGAGAACATGATCGCGTTCAAGAGAGCAATAACTATATCTGTGATCGGCTACATTACTCACCGCTGCAAACACATGTTGGAAATAATGCATTTGGTGCTCTCCAGGGAGCGAACACAAATCTGCCTCATCTGATTTGCCAGTATATTATTATAGTATCAGCTGAGGGTGCTTTTGCTTGCGTTTGAGTGTGTTTTGCAGAACCGGGCCTGAATGAAACCATGCTTCCTGCTCCAGGACAGCTTTGTGTCTCCGAGCATGGTGCTGTCTGTGAGCGGGGCCGAGTAACGTAGCCCTCAATCACACTCCAGTGTTTGTGAGAGCTGCTGTCTTCTCCACCCCCACTCACAGAGTGAAATTTTCCGACTCCAAAACAGGAAAAATAAAACAGAACTTTAAACATTTGGGCTAATATGTTAGCAAGCAAGCTGCTGATATACAGTCCTTGAAGTAAACTGCAAGTAAGCAAACCTTCTACCAGCTGTAGCACTATGCCACTTTCTGACGGTTCTATGCTATTTGTTTTTTCTTTCACTAAGTGAAGCAGCACTTCATAGTTTACAAGTCAAACATAGGAAATATATGGCTACGGGAGTTTGAAATATCAGAATTTAAGCTTTGTCTTCTAGGACTGATGTTGAATTTTCCAAAAGTTTTGGCTTGGGGTCCTTCACATGTAGCAGCAGTTCCACCGCACCAAGAACACAGGGCTGCCCACGGATGTGCCTGATTTTAATCTGCACTACTAAACACAGATATCAGCTGCTGTAGATATATTAAAAATGAAAAATATCAGCCCAATATATCGGTCAACCTCTAGTTGTTTTTAATTTGTTCATTTTGAATTCCTAATATTCAGCTTTTCTCGCTTTGGTTAATTTTTTTTAATCATGCTTATCGTTTCTAAAGTTATATCTCAAAATAATTGTCATCAAAGTTTGTGACACAGTGAAACACCACTGAGTTACAGACATTACAGCAAAAGTGTTACAACACTCAGTGTTTTTGATGGAAGATGAATGTGTTTATATTAATATGGTTCCTCTCATAAAGAATGATCCCAGTAATCTAAAGGATTAAACTGAATCTGTTCTCTGTTCCAGTTCAGTCCAGCAGAAGAGCTCAAACCCAGAGTCCAGCTGTGTGTCTATGAAGAGTGACTGGTCTATGGAGCTGCCAATAGAGCTTAAGAGTGGAGACAAACGGCCTGATCTCAGGTATATCATCTCTATAATAGTTATGATTATAGTATTTTATCTTGATCTTAATATTTGATTTGAAGTTGTTATTAATATATAGCAGTGTAATGAGTTCAGATCCCGTAAGTTTCAGTCTATTAATGATGATCATTGTGCTCTTGTGTAAATCTCTATATATTGTATTGTTAACACATTCACACACTGTAAAAGCTGTTGGTCTGTTACTCAGTTAATGACACGATTACATCAATATCAGTGTGTCTGATTCTTTGCCCTCTTCATTCTGATTTAAGGTCAAATCTTCAATCCAGACCAGTTAAAAACAGAACTGTGTTCACGCCTGAGATTCAACCTCAAGACTTTAATGAAAGCATTTGTCCTGGTTTCAGGTAAAATGTGGGACTTTTGTTGTGGTTTAATTTTAGGAGCTGCAATGACATCACACATCACTCAAACACATGATTAATGATTGAAACATTTCAGAAACCGTATGATGTTCTGTGTCCCATAATACAGTGAACAAATCATCCATTTTGTGATCTATGGCTCTTTACTTCTCTAACTTGTGTAATAATGTCGTATTTTAATCTTACAGCCATGACTCTAAACCTGCTGAAGTCCTCGACACATTGAGATCAAATCTGAGGAAGAAGTTTGAGTGTTTGTGTGAGGGAATATCAAAGCAGGGAAACCCAACACTCCTGAATGAGATCTACACAGAGCTCTACATCACAGAGAGTGAAAGTGGAGAGATCAATAATGAGCATGAGGTGAGACAGATTGAGACACAGTCCAGGAGAGCAGAAACAGAGGACACAGCGATCAAATGCAGTGACATCTTTAGACCTTTACCTGGACAAGACAAACCCATCAGAACTGTGCTGACAAAGGGAGTCGCTGGCATTGGAAAAACAGTCTCTGTGCAGAAGTTCATCCTGGACTGGGCTGAAGGGAAAGAGAATCAGGACGTCCAGCTCATATTTCCACTTCCTTTCAGAGAGCTCAACTTGATGAAGGACAAAACACTCAGTCTTTCAGATCTTCTTCGTGGCTTTTTCCCTGAAACCAAAGAAATGGAAATATCCAGTGATCAGTATGAAGTGTTGTTCATCTTTGATGGTCTGGATGAGTGTCGTCTGTCTCTGGATTTTCAGAGCGATGTAAGGTTGTGTGATGTGACTGAATCGGCCTCAGTGGACAAGCTGCTGACGAAGCTCATTGCGGGGAATCTGCTTCCCTCGGCTCTCATCTGGATCACCTCCAGACCCGCAGCAGCTGATCTCGTCCCCTCTGAGTGTGTCCATCGAGTGACAGAGGTACGAGGCTTCAGTGACCCACAGAAGGAGGAATACTTCAGTAAGAGAATCAGTGATCAGAGTCTGGCTGACAGGATCATCTCACACCTGAAGTCATCAAGGAGCCTCTTTATTATGTGTCACATCCCAGTTTTCTGCTGGATCTCAGCCATTGTTCTGGAGAAGATGTTGAGGAAATCATGGAAAGAAAAGATTCCCAAGACGCTCACTCAAATGTACACACACTTCCTGATCCTTCAGACAAAAATCAAGCATGAGAAGGACTATGAGAAGAAAAAAACAAGAAAAAAAATTTTGTTTCCCCATTTTTTCAAGAAAGTGAAAGATGAAGACATGATTGTCAAACTGGGGAAACTGGCGTATCAGCAGCTTGTGAAAGGAAACCTGATCTTCTATGAGGAAGACCTGAGAGAGTGTGGCATTGATGTGACAGAAGCATCAGTGTACTCAGGATTGTGCACTCAGATCTTCAGAGAGGAGTTGGGCTTGTATCAGGGGAAAGTCTTCTGCTTTGTTCATCTGAGCCTTCAGGAACATCTAGCGGCTCTATATGTGCATCTCTCCTTTATAAACAAGAACATCAATGTGTTTGACCAGATCACCAAACCAACTAATGGAGCGACAGCTTCACTATCTGATCTCCATCAGAGAGCTGTGGATGAGGCTTTAGACAGTAAAAATGGCCATCTGGACCTTTTCCTTCGTTTCCTTCTGGGTCTGTCAGTGGAGTCTAATCAGAGTCTCTTACAAGAACTAAAGACACAGACAGGAAACAGCTCTCACAACAATAAGAAAACAGTCAAATATATTAAAGAAAAGATCAGTGAGAATCCCTCTCCAGATAAATACATCAATCTGTTTCACTGTCTGAATGAACTGGGTGATCTTTCACTGGTGAACGAAGCTCGACCTCATATGAGCCGTGGATTACGTGCTGTGAAACTCTCCTCATCTCAGTGGTCAGCTTTAGTTTTTGTGTTGTTGTCCTCAGAGGAGACGATGCAGAAGTTTGACCTGAGAGACTTAATTGGAGGCAGAAATGATCAGTAAGTAACACTGAGTTCAATCATTACAGTCTAAAACATTATGACCAAAGAGAAACACAGAGATCAGAGGTGTTTAAATCACGGGGCACAGATTGATTTCTGGGATATTGTTCATAATTTGCGGGTGTTTCTCAAACGGAGGCTGTGTCCTAGTAAGGCTGCAGATTTCGACGGCCACGTCATCAAGCGCCTCTGAAGGCCGTCTCAGTTTAAAGGATCCTTCGTTTCGCATCTTTAATTCAGCTCAATCACCCACAATCCTTTGCACACATTCACATTCATGAAAAAGACCTGCTGGAGAATGAGTCGGCCCTGAGCTTATCTGAGTTCATTATGAAATGTAAGACACAAATAATGTTTCCAGAGATGAAGGCACGTTAATTGTTAACACTCCAGAAATTTACTTCATCATATGATAATATCCACAATTTAGGATACAGCATTAAAAAAATGGTTATATCATGTAATCATTCACAAACTGAACTTGACTTGACCATCTCTGAGGAAAGCTAGGTGAGATTTTAGGTGAGACCGCAAGAGAGAAGACATCGATGACATGCTTTTCATTTATTTGGTCAAAAAGGAGAATGTTTATTGCTATCTCTACAGGAACGTATGTGCCTTTAGCACACAAAGATTGAACTGAAGAATTAACTTGCATTTATCAAACTGCCAACTTCAGTGTAGCTTTAAGCCTTGTTTAAACTCCACACGAGACCCCATTTCGCTTGGCGGTGTGCACGGCAAATTTTGTAACTGCGTGCGGCTCCGCAACCGAAGAAGCTCGAGATCCAGGCGAATCTGGCCGAGCATGACGTCTCATCACGCCGGAACCCAGTCTGCGTGTTTAGTATACACACATCCGGCAAAAACACTGAAGTAAAGCAGCACCACCATTACTGCGTGCCTTGCTGCTGAGTTTTGGCCACTGCCTGACATCATATACCCAATGTTCCCTTTCACCAGACATTTCATTTCATGAGCAGGATCCGCTTTCATTGAAATGTCACTAGAGGGCGCCGGCAAGTGTCACACTGTCACACTTCACAGACACACAGTAATGGCGGCAGGCAAGATGGCGGCGCCCATAGCGTTCACGGCGGATGTGTGTATAAACACCTTCCCAAACGGATGAGGCGCAGGCACAGTCAGCGAGAGAGACGAGGAAAACAAACAAGAATGCAAACGGAAATTATCACGGCCGGAAAAATGATCGAGCTCATTTATTTTTATTGTGCGATTTATTGACTATTGCGACAGGCCTAATGTTATCAGCTCATTTCACACCGTAGAGTTTGTGGCCTGACCATTATTCACCTCTGATATTAATTATTATTTTTATTATCATCATTAATAATTCACTTATTTTTTATCTTTATGTTCAAACGGTGACAGAGTAAACACAGCAGATGAAGTTCTTCAGAAGCTGCTGCCTGTGGTTACAGCAACTAGATCAGCTGAGTAAGTAACACTGAGAGCAATCGTGTGTGTGTGTGTGTGTGTGTGTGTGTGTGTGGTTACAGCAACTAGATCAGCTGTGTAAGTAACACTGAGAACAATCATCTGTGTGTGTGTGTGTGTGTGTGTGTGTGTGTGTGTGTGTGGTTACAGCAACTAGATCAGCTGAGTAAGTAACACTGCAAACAATCATCTGTGTGTGTGTGTGTGTGTGTGTGTGTGTGTGTGTCTGTCTGTCTGTGTGGTTACAGCAACTAGATCAGCTGATTAAGTAACACTGAGAACAATCATCTGTGTGTGTGTGTGTGTATAACTCTGTGCTGTAATATGGTGTGTGTGCGTGTGTGTGTGTGTGTGTATGCGAGTGTGTGTGTGTAGCTCTAATGTGCTGTAATATAATGTGTGTGTAGCTCTACTTTGCTGTAATATAGTGTGTGTGTTTATGCGTGTGTGTGTGTGTATGCGTGTGTAGCTCTAATGTGCTGTAATATAGTGTGTGTGTGTGTAGCTCTACTGTGCTCTAATATAGTGTGTGTGTGTAGCTCTACTGTGCTGTAATATAGTGTGTGTTTGTAGCTCTACTGTGCTCTAATAGTGTGTGTGTGGCTCTACTGTGCTGTAATATAGTTTGTGTATGTGTGTAGCTCTACTGTGCTGTAATATGGTGTGTGTGTGTGTGTGTGTGTGTGTGTGTGTGTGTGTGTAGCTCTACTGTGCTGTAATATAGTGTGTGTGTGTGTGTATGTGAGTGTGTGTGTAGCTCTAATGTGCTGTAATGTGGTGTTTGTGTGTGTGTGTGTAGCTCTACTGTGCTCTAATATAGTTTGTGTGTGTGTGTGTAGCTGTACTGTGCTGTAATAGTGTGTGTGTGTGTGTGTGTGTGTAGCTCTACTGTGCTGCAATATAGTGTGTGTATGCGAGTGTTTGTGTAAATCTAATGTGCTGTAGTGTGTGTGTGTGTGTGTAGCTTTACTGTGCTGTAATATTGTGTGTGTGTAGCTCTACTGTGCTCTAATATAGTGTGTGTGTGTGTGTGTGTGTAGCTCTACTGTGCTCTAATCTGGTGTGTGTGTGTGTGTGTGTAGCTCTACTGTGCTCTAATATAGTGTGTGTGTGTTTGTTTGTGTGTGTATGCGAGTGTGTGTGTAAATCTAATGTGCTGTAATATGGTGTGTGTGTGTGTGTGTGTGTGTAGCTCTACTGTGCTGTAGTATGTGTGTGTGTGTGTGTACTTGTCTACCTATCTTACAGGGGACCTTGGCGTCGTTACACACTCACCAACAGGGGACCTCTGAGCCAAGAGGGGACATTTTTCAAGTCCCCTGTTGGTCATGCATTAAATCATGTGAAAATGAAGTAAAACACTAAAGAAATGCTCTGGTGATTTTTTTAAATGTTTGACCAAGTAGGGACCTACATGTGTGTGTGTTTAAATCATGTTAAAATCAAGAAAAAACACTCTGGTGAATTTTTAAAAATTTTGACCAAGAGGGGACTTAAGAGTGTGTGAATGTTTAAGGCCATACTCAGCAGCTCCCCTGTAGGCTGGAGCAGGAACTGTAATAGCCCTTAAACACACGTCGTACACACACACACACACACACATACACACACACTCCTCTATTGTTTGAATGGCCTGCTGTCCTCTGAGACTCTAGAGCAGAGGTCACTAATAGGCGGACCGCGGCCCGGATCCGGACCCAGCCGCCGTTCTGTCCGGACCCGGAACAATAACCCATAAATTACTGAAAATTATTTACTTTTGACGGAGCGTTTCTATTTTAAACCGCGCAGCTTTTCTAGCATCTATGTTACTGGTTTAGCGCGGCCCAGGAAACTCACAGACCAATAGCATGCGTTGTAAATCATGTCACGTGATGCTGCTCGAGTCAGACAGCGAGAGACACACACACACACACACACAGGTAGACGCGAGACGAAAGAGAGACAACGTTTAACATGGTGTGCTCTAAAAAAAAGAAAAGTGGACAGCGAAAACAGAGCTTTTAATCAAGAATGGACAGATTCTTACATGTTCATTCTTCCCACGGGCAGTTCCAAACCGGTGTGGAATATGTTCAGAGACTGTCGCGATTATTAAAAGCGGCGATGTGAAGCGCCACTATGAGACAAAGCACAAAATCTTTGACCAAACAAACCCACTTAAATTCGCATTTATGGCACAGAAAAATAAACTATCTAAAAGCCCAATATGATCGATCCAGCAGAATTCACTGCCCAACAACGTGCTAACAAATGTTCCCTTAAAGTTGCTTGGATTTTGGCCAAACATAAAAAAAAACATTTACTGATGGAGGGGTTGTCAAGGAGTGCATGAGTGCGGTAGCTGAAACCCTATTTGAGGGAAAACAAAAAGAAGACAAAAAATAAAATAAAAAAATTAAGCAAACATGAAAAGAGAAGGAGAAAGGGAAAAGGAGGTGTTAAAGCTGTTCAATTGTTAATGTGTTGAAATTGTTTTATTTAAACTTAAGATGTGAAAGGGAGTTAACTAAAAAGTAAAAGGGAAACTCAAGCTATACTTTTTTATTTCTTTTTTTCTAAAATTAAGCACTTTATTTTGAGATGCACTCTGGTGTGTTTTATTTATTTATAATTTATTATTAAATGCAGCCTTTATTTAAATTGATCATTTATTATTAGACTACTTATTATTTCCCTACAGCTCAATAAATAAACAGACAATAAATATTGTTGAAATATTATTACATTTGTGCTTTCATTTTATTTGACAGTCGTCTCTTGACTAGGCTACTTACATACTTACAACACAAAGTTAGTCATTGTGAAGTTGCGGACCTTTGGTTGCTGATTTCTTTTCTAACTGGACCTCTTAAAATTTTAATTGAATACCCCTGCTCTAGAGCTGCTCTTTAACAGGCTGCTTACTAAAGGAACAAACATTATATAGATTATATCTCTTTACTAAATACCCTGACAGATAGACTTAACATAGACATTATTTAAGGCATTTTATTTTAGCCAAGTATTTGTAAAAATAATGTGACTTTTGGCCCATGTAAAAGGCCCATCTTACCACCTTATACATTTGAGTTTATTAAACTAACCAAAGTTTGATTTATTTATGATTTACAAAATGACTCAGGTCCCCTGTTAGATAGTATATCACGACGCCTGTGTGTTTGCTGTGACATTTCTTATCATCACAAACACACTGTAAAGATTTAGAGTTTTTACAGCAATACCTGAGTTTTAAGAGTTAAATCAAGCAGAAATAGCTCTCTAATGTATTAATTGCAGGTCATTATTGAATAGTGATTACGTTACACACACACTGACTCGGGTCCCCTGTTAGATAGTAAATCACGACGCCTGTGTGTTTCTCTCCTCAACCCCCACAACCCCCCACTCACAATTTACATTTCAATAAGGGAAGACTTGAAAAACCAGTTTGTGAACCACAGGCCAATAGAGCTCAAACTACCAATGTGGCAAAACCCTTCTCAAATAAACTAGAGAAGATGCTGGGATTTGCCCTGCCAAATTAAACTAGTAAGAACTCTAGCTGCTGCATTTTGGACCAGCTGGAGTTTGTTTATTAAGTGAGCAGGGCAACCACCCAGTAGAGCATTACAATAATCTAGCCTTGAGCTCATGAACGCATGTACTAACTGTTCAGCATTTTGCATTGAAAGCATATGCCGGAGTTTAGATATATTTTTAAGATGATAGAATGCGGTTTTACAGATGTTAGAAACGTGGCTTTCAAATGAAAGATTGGTATCAAAGAGCACACCCAGGTTTCTCACTGACGATGAGGGCTTGACAGAGCAGTCATCAAGTGTTAGACAGTATTCTCGGTTACTACTTGTGGAACTTTTCTGTCCAATAATTAAAAATTCAGTTTTATCTGAATTAAGTTGCAGGAAATTACTATTCATCCAATTTTTTATATCAGCTATGCATTCCGTTAATCTTGTGAATTGGTAGGTTTTGTCAGAACGTGAGGAAATATAGAGCTGAGTATCGTCAGCATAACAAAGAAAACTAACGCCATGCTTCCTAATGATATCTCCTAGTGGTAGCATATACAGGGTGAAGAGCAGCGGTCCTAACACTGAGCCTTGCAGTACCCCATACTGAACTTGTGATCGGTGTGACATCTCTTCATTTACTGCTACAAACTGATAACGGTCAGATAAGTACGATTTAAACCATGCCAATGCAGTTCCACTAATGCCAACATAATTTTCAATTCTATTCAGAAGAATATTGTGATCGATAGTATCGAATGCAGCGCTAAGATCGAGTAACACTAATAGAGAGATACAACCACGATCAGATGATAAGAGTAAATCATTTGTAACTCTAATTAGAGCAGTCTCGGTACTATGATACGGTCTAAATCCTGACTGGAAATCCTCACATATACCATTTCTTTCTAAAAAGGAACATAATTGTGAAGACACAGCCTTTTCTAGTATTTTTGATAGAAACGGTAGATTCGAGATTGGCCTGTAATTGACTAATTCTTTAGAATCAAGTTGCGTTTTTTTAATAAGTGGTTTAATTATAGCCAACTTAAAAGTTTTCGGTACATATCCTAATGTCAAGGATGAATTAATGATATTAAGCAGAGGATCTATGACCTCTGGAAGTATCTCTTTTAATAGCCTAGTCGGTATAGGGTCAAGCATACATGTTGTTGATTTTGATGATTTAACAAGTTTAGCCAATTCTTCTCCTCCTATAGTAGTGAATGAGTGTAATTTTTCCTCAGTGACCCTGCAGTGCTCTGTCTGAAGTGATAATGTAGTAGACGGCTGCATGGTTATAATTTTATTCCTAATATTATCAATCTTACTAATAAAGAAGCTCATAAAGTCATTACTGCTGTGTTGTTTATAACATCAGAAGCTGAAGCTTTATTTTTTGATAATTTAGCCACTGTATCGAATAAATACAATAAAGAGTTGAGAAATAAGCAGATCTAGCAGTTTTTATGGCCTTTCTATATGCCATCATGCTCTCTTTCCACAAATTGCGAAAAACCTCTAGTTTTGTTTTCTTCCAGCTGCGCTCCATTTTTCTGGCTGCTGTTTTAATGGCCCGAGTGTGCTCGTTGTACCATGGCGTTGGATTATTTGCTTTAATCTTCTTTAAGTGCCGGGGAGCAACTTTGTCTAAAGTGCTAGTAAAGAGAGAGTCAATAGTTTCTGTTGCAGCATCAAGTTCCTCTTGGCTATCTGTAATGCTGAGGAGATGGAACTGATGAGGAAGATTATGTACAAAGCAATCTTTAGTCGCAGCGGTTATCGTCCTGCCATATTTGAAGCGAGGGGATGGCTTTGCAGCCTTAGGTAAATTAAGTATACATGATATTAGGTAATGATCTGAGATGTCATCGCTCTGCTGCAGAATTTTAACAGTATCAACATTTATTCCATGTGACATTATTAGATCTAAAGTATGATTAAGGCGATGAGTGGGTCCCGATACGTGTTGTCTAACTCCAATAGAGTTTAGAATGTCTCTAAATGCCAATCCGAATGAGTCTTTTTCATTGTCTACGTGGATATTAAAATCACCAACAATTAGTACTTTATCTACAGCTAATACTAACTCCGATACAAAACCAGCAAATTCTTTGATAAAGTCTGTATTGTGCCCTGGTGGCCTGTATACAGTAGCCAACACACATGTCAAACTGAATTTATCATTTACACTACACAGCGTTACATAAAGCACCAAAACTTCAAAGGAATTATATTAAAAACTATATTAGACTTCTGATTAATACTGAAAATATTATTATAAATTACAGCAACACCTCCCCCTTTACCTTTCAGATGTGGCTCATGTTTGTAACAATAATCTCGGGGGGTGCAATCATTTAAAGTAATGTAATCGTCAGGTTTTAGCCAGGTTTCTGTCAAGCACAGCACATCTAAGTTATGATCTATAATATCATTGACAACAAGCGTTTTTGGAGAAAGGGAACGAATATTCAGCAACCCAAGCTTTATCAATTGTTCATCCGTATTATATCTGTTGTTTATTTGTTGGACATCAGTTAAATTTTTACTGTTGAATGGTTTTGATGTTTTTTTGTATTTACTAATTCGGGGAACAGACACAGTCTCTATATGATAATGTCTAGGTGAAAGAGTCTCTATGTGCTGGGATTTAGCTGACTTTGGTGACGTGAGACAGCTAGCAGACGGTTGGTTTAGCCAGTTTGTCTGCTTCCTGACCTAGGCCCCAGTGAGTCAAGGTTTACCTCTAAGACTATGTGCCAAATTACTAGAGAGAAGAGCAGCACCAGCCCAGGAGACATGAATGCCGTCTATCTTCAACAGGTCGGGTCTGCCCCAAAAACTTTTCCAATTGTCTATGCACCCTATGTTATTTTGCAGACACAACTTAGACAACCAGCCATCCATTGAGTGATGATAATCTGCTAACTATTTCATCACTCCTTTTAGCAGGGAGGGGACCAGAGAAAAATACGACCTTTGACATCGTACTTGCGAGTTTACACACCTCTTAAATTTTAATTTAGGTGATCTCTGACTGGCGAAGTCGAACATCATTAGTGCCAACGTGAATAATAATCTTAGAGAATTTACGATTAGCTTTAGCTAGCACTTTTAAATTTGCTTTGATGTCAGGCGCTCTGGCTCCCGGTAAACATGTGACTATGTTGGCTGGTGTCTCTATTTTCACGTTCTGTGTAATAGAATCGCCAATAACTAGGGCACTTTCAACAGGATCCTCAGTGGGTGCGTCACTGAGTGGGGAGAACCTGTTTGATGTTCTAATCGTAACGGAAGAGTGTTTTTTAGATCCGTGACTATGCTTTCTCATCGTCACCCAGCCCTGCTGTGCGGGCTCAGCCGGAACCAAACAATGAGTGTTCACTAAGCTAGTCGCATCCAAAGCAGTATCTAAAGCTATTACATTCTCACTACTCTCACATAAAGCTTGAATGCCTGTCTCTAAATCTGAAATCTGTGTGTGTGTAGCTCTACTGTTCTGTGATATGGTGTGTGTGTGTGTGTGTGTGTGTGTGTGTACTTGTCTACCTATCTAACAGGGGACCTTGGCGTCTTTACTTGGACCTCTGAGCCAAGAGGGGACATTTTTCAAGTCCCCTGTTGGTCATGCTTTAAATCATGTGAAAATGAAGTAAAACACTTAAGAAATGCTCTGGTGATTTTTTTAAAATGTTTGACCAAGTAGGGACCTACAGGTGTGTGTGTTTAAATCATGTTAAAATCAAGAAACAACACTCTGGTGATTTTTTTTTTTGAAAAATTTTGACCAAGAGGGGACCTAAGTGTGTGTGAGTGTTTAAGGCCATGCTCAGCAGCTCCCCTGTAGGCTGGAGCAGGAACTGTAATAGCCCTTAAACACACGTCATTCACACACACACACACACACACACACACACACACACACACACACACACACACACACACACACACACTCCTCTATTGTTTGAATGGCCTGCTGTCCTCTGACTCTAGAGCTGCTGTTTAACAGGCTGCTTACTAAAGGAACAAACATTATATAGATTATATCTCTTTACTAAATACCCTGACTAGTTTCAAACTTTGCATTACATTAAAATTAAATACTACAGGATCCAAGAAAAAACGATTAAAAAATCTAAACAACCAGGAAGTAACTAGAAATACATCTGCCATCAAAATGTGTGTCTTCAGTTTCTACAAATAAATATTGTAAATACCATCCATCATGGCCGTGGACAGACCGTAAAAGACCATATATATATATATATATAAAAGACCATATATATATATATATATATATATATATATATATATATATATATATATATATATATATATATATATATATATATATATATATATATATAACATTTTAATGACAGTAGCCTATATTCATTGAAAAATAATGCATTATTTTCATCAAAAAAAAGGTATGGTAAATGGGACAAACTTTGCATCTAAAGTTCTTTTAAACAAGTGTTACCATAGACATTATTAAAAACATTTTTATTTTAGCCAAGTATTTGTAAAAATAATGTGTGACTTTTGGCCCATCTTACCACCTTATACATTTATGAGTTTTTGAAACTAACCACTTTAGATTTATTTATGATTTACAAAATGATTCAGGGTCCCCTGTTAGATAGTAAATCACGACGCCTGTGTGTTTGCTGTGACATTTCTTATCATCACAAACACACTGCAAACATTTAGAGTTTTTACAGCAATACCTGAGTTTAAAGGGTTAAATCAGGCAGAAACAGCTCTCTAATGTATTAATTGCAGGTCATTATTGAATAGTGATTATGTTACACACACACTGACTCAGGTCCCCTGTTAGATAGTAAATCATGACGCCTGTGTGTTTGCTGTGACATTTCTTATCATCACAAACACACTGCAAAGATTGAGTTTTTACTGCAATACCTGAGTTTAAAGGGTTAAATCAAGCAGAAATAGCTCTCTAATGTATTAATTGCAGGTCATTATTGAATGGTGATTACGTTACACACACACTGACTCAGGTCCCCTGTTAGATAGTATATCACGACGCCTGTGTGTTTGCTGTGACATTTCTTATCATCATAAACACATTGTAAAGATTGAGTTTTTACAGCAATACCTGAGTTTAAAGGGTTAAATCAGGCAGAAATAGCTCTCTAATGTATTAAATGCAGGTCATTATTGAATAGTGAATATGTTACACACACACTGACTCAGGTCCCCTGTTAGATAGTAAATCACGACGCCTGTGTGTTTCTCTCCTCAACCCCCACAACCCCCCACTCACAATTTACATTTCAATAAGGGAAGACTTGAAAAACCAGTTTGTGAACAACAGGCCAATAGAGCTCAAACTACCAATGTGGCAGAACCCTTCTCAAATAAACTAGAGAAGATGCTGGGATTTGCCCTGCAAAATTAAACTAAATTACAGTTTTTACAATCGCTAGGACACATTTCTCAATACTTTGGTCATTTTCAAAACTTGTTCTCCAAACCAACTTTCTGCTTCACAGCAGTTATTTCACATTCAAAATCCACAAAAACCAACAAAACACTTCATTCATGTCTCAAATCAAGTGCCAATGATCCACAGTTTAGCTTGCACAGACTGGAGTTGTGATCACTGTGTGAAGAGTTTTGAAAAAGTGACCAACATTTCTTTGACTTATTTAGTGCCAGAGACTTTAACTAAGGAGAATATTCTGAGCACAATGTGTGATGTTATTGAGATCTTTTATGAAACTTTTTAGAGGTGACAAAAGTAAGAGTTCCAGAGTATCTAGCTGAAGAGAAAAGTCTGAGCACAGCGTGCGATACTGTTGAGATCCCTTCTGAACTTTAGAGGAGACACATATGAGCAATCCAGTCTCTCTAGCCAAGGAGACAAATCAGAACATAGTATGTGATGTTGTTGAGATCTCTTATGAAACTTTAGAGGAGATAAACATGAGAGAATGTCATTTTTTTGTCTCAGGATAAACATGTGAGAAGAAAGAAAATTAGCCTTATGTCTCAATTTGATGTTCAAATGATCTCATTTCTGTCTAGAAGAAAGATGTGAGTTGAGAAGGAGATCTCAGGTTTGATTTTCCTTTCCTCTGGGCTGGCCTTTGGTTCACAAACTGGGTTTTCAATTCTTTCCTTATTTATTATTATTAAAATGTAAATTGTGTGTGGGGGTCGTGGGATCTACTGTGTTTGTGGGCCCAGTTTACAGCAGTTAGTTCGCCTACAAATGAAAATTAGCCCGTTATTTTCTCACCCTCAAGTCATCCCAAGTGTATGTGACATTTTTTTTCAAATGAATAAATTTATATAAAAAAATTCCTGGCTCTTCCCAGCTTTATAATGCCAGTGACTTGTCGGTCCATACAAGTGCATCTAACCATCATATAACTGATCCACACAGCTCCAGGGGGTTAATAAAGGCCTTCTGAAGCGGTGCATTTGTGTAATAAAAATATCCATATTTAAACATTTAAAGACTAAAATACTAGCTTTTGGTTTTCAGTGCTACACGAATCAACTTGCGCTTAAAGGACAACTCCGGTGAGAAATGACCCTAGGTGTAATGAACAGATGGTTACCGAGTAGATCGTTCTCTGGGATACGGTTTCATGAAAATCGAATGTAAAGAGTTTTATCTCTAAAAACAGATTAGCTTATAATGCTTGTCTATGGGGGATGGAATAAGTGAAATTAAATCGCTAGTTAATACCACTAACAAGGCTCAAAATAGCCTTTATAAAGACAGTCCATTACGCGTTTACAGACAGCAGCCATCTTGGAGTCTCGATGACTCGAGCCACGAACGCTGTGCTAAGTGAGCTGATCGATAGGAATTAAGTTTGTCAAATCTAATTACATGGACTTTTTTTTTTCTCTACTGCGTTCAGTGCTTTCTTCCGGAAACAATGAGATTCCAAGTCACAGTTCATCACTTAGAACAGCGTTCTTCGCTCAAATCTGTTTTTAGAGATAAAACTCTTTACACTTGATTTTCATGAAAACGCATCCCAGAGAACGATCTACTCGGTAACCATCTGTTAATTACCCTGAGGGTCATTTCTCACCGGAGTTGTCCTTTAAAGAGTAACCCTTCTTCACCCATGAATCGTTGACGTATGTGCACTGACAAACACTGAAGAGAGACGATAGAGCTAAACAAAACTTAGCGTCAGGGGTTACTCTTTTCATAATCACACTAAAACACAATTTCTTTCAATAAAAATAGTTAGTTTAGTCTATAAAGTTTAAAATATGGACATTGTTCTTACACAAACGTGCCACTTGGCTTCAGAAGGCTCTTCATTACTCACGTGCTATATGGGTGAACACCTAAAGCACACGCCCCAAAAGCTATATATATATATATATATATATATATATATATAACTTTTTTTTTTTTTTTTTTTTTTTACAGTGAGGACAATACAGTGTTATATTACAACTACTGAAAAGCACTGTTTATTTCATGTGGATCATATCTTTTGTATTTATTTGTGCTTTAACTTGTAATGTGTTTGGGCTAGTGGTTTAGATGTGCTCTTAAAATTGGAATAGAGAATAGTGTGTGTGTTGAGTTTGCTGCTCAACCCCCCACCAGTAATTTACATTTCAATGCATGAAGACTCTCACAGGTGAGACACAGAACCTCACTACTGTTACCTGTGTCCTAGACCAAATTAAATTAAATTACATGATGAAATGAAATTACAATCGCTAGGACACATTTCTCAATATTTAGGAGAACTGAGTGAGGAGTTTGTAAATTTGCTAACCAACTTTCAGCTTCACAGCAGTTAATTTTACATTTACAAATCAACTCATTCTTACAGAGCACTGGCAGCGCAGGTTTACATCAACACTAACATCAGGAACATTATACAATTAAAATGTCTTTACCAAACTAAAATCACTCTCTACTGCTTATAATTCACTGCATGCTTACATTACAGTACAACATTATTCCTAAGTTTCCTCTTTTGAATGGATGGTAATGGTCTAACACTTGTGTTGGTGTTCAGTTTCATTAAAGTTGCTTTGATAGTGTTTGATTTTTTTAGCAGGATAAATTGCATTACAATATTACTGTATACATGTTGCAAATTGCTGTCTCATTCAGTTTTGTATTATGTTATTGTTTTGTCCATAAGTTTAACACTTTTGAAAACAGCATGTAAGGATGTGCAAATTGGCCTGTAGAACAAAGTTTTGATTGTGTTTGTGTCAAAGTGAGCAAAGAATTCAGGTAAATTGAAAGATGTTGCGATTGAATGCATTTTGTGCTAAAGCAATGTTGATCCACAGTTAAGCTGAGATATAAAATTTTCTATTATAAAACATTTCTCAATAATAAAGTCACTTTTTCAAAACTCTTCACAGAGCAATCACAACTTCAGTCTGTGCAAGCTAAACTGTGGATCATTGGCACTTGATTTGAGACATGAATTAAGTGTTTTGTTGGTTTTTGTGGATTTTGAATGTGAAATAACTGCTGTGAAGCAGAAAGTTGGTTTGGAGAACAAGTTTTGAAAATGACCAAAGTATTGAGAAATGTGTCCTAGCGATTGTAAAAACTGTAATTTAGTTTAATTTGGCAGGGCAAATCCCAGCATCTTCTCTAGTTTTTTTGAGAAGGGTTCTGCCACATTGGTAATTTGAGCTCTATTGGCCTGTGGTTCACAAACTGGTTTTTCAAGTCTTCCCTTATTGAAATGTAAATTGTGAGTGGGGGGTTGTGGGGGTTGAGGAGAGAAACACACAGGTCCCCTGTTAGATAGTAAATCACGACGCCTGTGTGTTTGCTGTGACATTTCTTATCATCATAAACACACTGTAAAGATTTAGAGTTTTTACAGCAATACCTGAGTTTAAAGGGTTAAATCAAGCAGAAATAGCTCTCTAATGTATTAATTGCCGGCCATTATTGAATAGTGATTACGTTACACACACACTGACTCAGGTCCCCTGTTAGATAGTAAATCATGATGCCTGAGTCAGTGTGTGTGTAACGTAATCACTATTCAATAATGACCTGCATTTAATACATTAGAGAGCTATTTCTGCTTGATTTAACCCTTTAAACTTAGGTATTGCTGTAAAAACTCTAAATCTTTACAGTGTGTTTGTGATGATAAGAAATGTCACAGCAAACACACAGGCATTGTGATTTACTATCTAACAGGGGACCTTATTACCCTAAAGAACAATTTCTGCTTGTCCAGTCCTTGATTTATTTTATTTTTTTAATTGGTGCAAGAAATCAAATCTCACTCTTAAAATCTCAAGAACAAAGGATTTCGGGGGGGATTTTAGAAAGCATTATATTTTAATAGGCAGCTAA